>NW_007258971.1:534929-604554 GCF_000164805.1 Carlito syrichta | reverse complement strand
CTCCCGCGCTTCCGCGCCCCCTGTTCGCCTTCCGCTTGGGTCTCCTCCGGCTTGACTCGCCTCGGATCGGCGGAACGCTTCGCGAGGGCCCGGGGGACCCCCGCGTGCTCTCCTGCGGCGGGTGACCGGGCCCCCCGCCACTCCGGCGAAGCGGCGCTCGTGACAGTCGGCGACGTGGCCTGTTAACGTTCGCCGACAGACGGGCCCCCGCTCGGCCTCGAAACCCTTCGTGTGGGCCCCGCGACGTGCTTTTCTCTCGCCCCCCGGGTTGGTGGCTGCCCCTTCTGCAGGCACGTGGCCGGCGCCGCCGCCTCTCCCGCCACGGGACGGGAGATGCCTCTGGGAAACACCCGCCGGTGCCGGCGCAGTCGAGGGCACTTGCGCGAACCACGGTGGCGCGGCCTTTCACGCACCGCGGCCGTGGGGCTCGGTCGGCCGCCGTCACCGGCATTTGCGCATCTCAGCGTGGAAGGGATCCTGCCTTGTGTCTGGACTCTGTGACGGCCGTTTCCCCAGGCAGTGGCTGTTTTCAGCTGTGTCATAATCTTAGGAGACTGCGGTGGTGTCTGTGGTTCGTTGTTGACATAAACATCATTGGGTGGCCTGTGACTGGGGTGTCCCTGGGGTCAGTCAAACCTGTTCTCATTTAAAATTCACCTGTAGCAGGCCAAGTATGGTGGTTCACACCTGTAATCCCAGTACTTTGGGGGGGGTGTTGCTCGAGACCAGCCTGGGCAACGTAGCAAGACCTCATCTCTACAAAAAAATTAGCCAAATGTGGTGGCGCGTGCCAGAGGTCAGGGCTGCGGTGAGCCATGTGCTCCAGCATGGGTGACAGAGTGAGATCCCGACTCAAACAACAAAAAAACACCCGTAATGATGAATCACACAATTTTATCTCTAGCTAAGACTTCTCCCGAGAAAACAGACTACGAGAAACACCTGCACAAAGAAGTTAATAGACATCTCAAAATTCATACCCAAGGCCAAATATATTTCCTCTCTTTTCTGCTCAACTCTGCAGTCTTTCCAGTTTAGTAAATGGCAAATTCCACTTTTTCAGTTACTCAGATGAAACGCATTTTCTTTTATATCCCACTTCATAGGCAAATTCTACCACGTCTACCTGCAAGACAAATCTAGACTACCCCTCTGTGTAAGTCGCTGCGTCGCATTGTGGTAGCTTCCTCAACAGTCTCCTTGCCAGCACCCTCATAGTAATCAGTGCAGTCCTGCTCAAAACCTTTCTCAGGATTTTCTCAGCAAAAGCTCACATCCTTCCAGGGCCCCACAGGATCTTACTGTGGACTCCTCCCCTTGGCTAAATATACTCCATACTGTTCCACAACACCTTGGGCACACTGTGTTCCCACTATAGGGCCTGTGCACATTCTGCTCTTTGGAGTACTGTGCCTCCCCAGATAATTTTGTGACTCGTCGCCTTCCGATGCCATCGTATCAGAGTCCTCTAACCACCCTATGTAAAATACTACCTCTCAGCTCTTCAACTCCTCATTTTTGTTTTAATCTTTCCCATAAAATTTATAATTATTCCATTTTTTGCTAAGGAAGGTAGTCCACAAGGGTAGAGATTTTTGTTTCGTTCACTGCTATGTCCTTTATTGCCTAAAATTAAGAAAGTACTAAATAAGTACTGGTTGAATGAATGAATAAGTACTTCAGTAACTGCTTACTGTTCATCTTGTCTGGTTTTTGTTTTCACCTTCAATTATGGAAATCTCAACATAAAATTAAATTGAATTCACTTTAAAAAATAGAAAAGCCATGCAGCTCTCGAGTAGCTGAATGAGTGTTAGGAAAATGCCCTTGGGAATTTCTTACATACTGACAAATTTATAGTAGATTAACCGTTAAGGAAAGAATATGATGGAAGATGGAAAGTAGCATAATCTTCACTTTTTGCTATAGCCAGTATAATTAAGACAGTTTCACAGACACTAAAGTTTACAACCTATTGGCTTGACCTAATACATTATTTCTCATCTTTCTCCTTAGGATTGAATTCTGATCTTAGAAAGGATCTCATGAAGCAAATATTTATCAATTTTCCATTTTTCTCACTCCAGTGTTTTCTGTATTAGATCCTTCCCTTTGACTTAAAAATATTGGATATGTCTCCCATTGTGGTAAAAACAACTACTGACTCTTTCTTCAACCCTTCTGTCCCACTTCTTTGTCCAGTTCTCCTATGGTAATTCCTAATGTGTTCATATTTCCTTTTAATTCTTTCTTACGGTTTTCATCTCTGCATACGTTACCCACCTGTTCTTGCACATTATCCACTTTTTCCACTAGAACCTTCAGCCTATAAATCATAATTATTTCAAATTCACACTCTTACAATTCCAAAATTTCTGCCATATCTGAATCTGGCTCTGGTGCTTGCTTTGTCTCTTCACACTCTGTTTTTTGCCTTTTGAGATATCTTATAATTTTTTTGTTGAAAGCTAAACATATTGTATTAGGTAGTATGAACTGAGAAAACTAAGCCTTCAGTATGAGATTTTATGTTTGTTGGGCTAGGAATTAGGCTGTGTTTGCTGTAGATGTGTGTAAGGCTTCAGTTTCCTCTGATATCTTTGTTTTTGTCTGTTATATTTTAGCTTTCCCTAAGGACTCCTTAAATAGAATCATATGTGGCCAGGTACAGTGGCTCATGCCTGTAATCCCAGCATTTGTGGAGGCCAAATCAGGAAAGTTGCTTAGGCAACTTAGTGAGACCTCATCGCTACAAAAAATCAGCAGGGCATGTGGTGACAGCTGCTCAGGAGGCTGGGGTGGGAGGATCGCTTGAGCCCAGGAGGTCAAGGGTGCAGTGAGCCATCAATGTGCCACTGCACTCCAGTCTAGGCGACAGAGTGAGACCCCCAACTCAAAAAAGCAATAGAGTTAGCTTGGCAGTTCCGTTGTAATTTTCTGTTATTACACAGAAGTGCTGCTGGTCTGGTAAGATGAAGGGAAGGGGAAGTGTCCTATAGTCCTGTTTAGCTCTCAGTCTTTAGTGGGCCTTTGTCCCTGGGGCGAGACCTTCACAAGTACTTTTCAAAAGTTTTCTTATGTGGGACAGGATGACTGGAGAGGGCCAGAGTTGGAGATATCTTTTCTACATCTTAGTTAAACTCTGGTAAAACCCAGGTTGACTAGGCTCTGGTACAGTACTTTTCCTTGAAGGCGAGTCTTGATTAAGGAAAACAACATTCTAGGTGTATTTCAAAATGATTATTTCTAGTTCACTTGCTGGAACCCTGAGGACATTTGTCTCTAATCTTTATCCTAAGAACCTGGTGGCCTCATGGAAGTAAAACTCATGAAAGGCTAGGCTCCCAAAAGTATTTTATCTCTAAAGCTGATCTGCGCTTAGTCTTCAGCAATGAGGTAATTGCTCTTTAAGTTGATGGCTCCAGTGGCAGTTTCTGCTTCCTGAAAGCCGGGACTCTATTTTCACCTTGTCTTCATTTTTCAGGGTAGTTATTTGCCCTGTGCTCTCAGTTCTCCAGTGAATCTGACAAGAGCTGTTGGCTTTCTGTTTATTCTGTCTTTTTCTTTTTGCGAGGACAAGAGTGATGATTTTTAAGGTCTTCATATGTTGGACTAGAAACCAGAAGTCCCTGTGTTCACACTTTCACCCTTGCAATCGTTGTCTCCACTGCCATGCAGAAACAACTCAAAGGTCTAGAGTGAGTAGCCTAAAGGTTTTCAAGGGCAAAAGATTAAGTGGGCTTTCTTACTCCCCTGTCTCTGCAGCACTTGACAGAGTTGATCTCCTTGATACTTTCTTGATTTCCTTTATACTGAACTTCACTGGTTCAGTCAGTACTGGTTGTCAGTCTCCATGCCTCTTTTCTGGTTCCTCTTCCTTTATGCATCCAGTTTTTCTCCTTGGTCCTATTACTTTCTCATTGTTTCTTTAGGCTTTTATTTTGGGGCTCAGTTCATTTATTATCATCTCCATGCAGAGATTCTCAAATCAGAATCTCCAGCTCTTGTTTCTGTTCCCTGAAATTCACTTTACTCTTGCACTTTCAATTGCTACTGGACTGCTCCACTCTGATGTCTAAGGTTGAACATGTCTACAGTTTAATTCCTTACTGTGTTTTAGAAGTAAAAACTATTTTAATCATTACCCCAACTCTATGAGGCAGGTAGTATTATTAACCCCATTTACAAATAACAAAAGAAAGGGAACTGAAGAAACTTGCCCAGGGACACATAACCTATGAGTTTTGAATGCATTTAGGTGTTTAACTTGATCTTATTGAGCTTTTGTAAGGAATTAAATTGTAAAACACGGCTATTACGTATCTAGCAAGTTATTTTAAGAATTGAATTAGAACATACAGGTGGAAGTTCTTTGAAATTTAAATTTTGTGTTATTAAAGTTAACAAGTGCTACCAATTCTATATCTGCTGTGTTTTAAAGGTACCCAGAATTTGTTTTAATCAGATATGGTAAGACACACAGACATGGAAATGACTGTCATTAAGGAAATAGTTTTTGTTTGTTTGTTTAGTGCCTACAGATTCCTAGAAACAGTAAGTATGGCAAGCCACTCCATGCAGGAGGCACCGGGGTCAGTTAGGGACAGAAAGAACAAGGGGAAATCCTGGACAAGAGTCTTTATTGTGGCTTCTGTGGGAAGGAATTAGCAAAGCAGTAAGCAGGTTTAGAATGGGCTAGTTTGAGTAATTTCAGCGGTTCTAGGCACAGGAACTGTCTCTAGTTGTCTGGTACCTGTCCCTGGGATGATGAAGGCTGGTGGACAATGACCCAGAATGTGAGCGCTCCCCTGGGTAAAGGAGGTGCTTGGGGTTATGAAAGGTATGCCTACAGGCTGGGCTACTCATTAGCTATCTCTTGGAATTGGTTAACCCTTTGAGAAGGAAGATAGCCCTTGTAGCATCAGCAAGTCCTTAGCTGTCAAAACATCAAAATATACAGCATAAAAAGACACGCTTAATACCTGCTATATCTTGAATTTGTTTTAGTTGTACACTTGACACACCAGGTTAGTCCTTGACTATGTCTCACCTAGACTGTTCCCACAGCAGCTTAACTAACGGTTTACTTGCTTCTCGTGTGTTCTGCATAGCACCGTGTGAACTGACCTGAAGCACAGTTTTGATCATTTTTCTGCTCAAAAACGAAGGCACTCGCTTGTATTATATATCGCAAAGACTTAGCCTGGGTATTTTACTTTTTCAAAGTTTATTGTTGTTTTTCTTTATGCATCTAATTGAATCACTGAGAATTCCCTGTATATACCACATGCTTTTCTATCTTAATTGTAATTAAGGTAGAAATGATCTTTGCCAAGGGTGCATTTCCTAGCCTGCTCCAATACTCCTGGATCCCCTCACTTTCACATTCACTCACACCAGAAATACACACCCTGTACATTTCTTTTGAATTGACCTATTACTCAAGGTTTTTACTCAGATGGCACCTTTGTGACTTTGTTCACTCCAGTGGCCAAAAGTAATCTTTACCACAACTGTCATTTCATCTTATATGTACCTCTTTTGAGGCAAATACAATTCTGTGCTTGCATTATAATCATATACAATCAAATGTTTATCTCTTTTATTAGATTATAAACTCCCTAGAGTCTGTATCATTCATATTTGTCTTAATCCATTTTCTGTTGTTACAGAGGGATACCTGAGAGTGAGTCATTTATAAATAAGTTTATGTCTTAGAGTTCTGGAGGCTGGGAAGTCCAAGGTCGAGGGGCCACAACTGGCGTGACTCTGCTGGTTGTCTGGAGGGTCATCTTGCTGGTGGGGTCACAGCAGAATCCTGAGGTGGCCCAGAGTATCACCTGGCGAGGAAGGGGTGCTGAAAGCCAGCGTGGCTCTTGTAACAAACCACTCTTGTGATAACTAACCTAATCCTGTGATAACCCACTAATTCATTAACCTATAAGCAGGTTAATTCATTCATGAGGGCGGAGCCTTCAAGACCCAATCATCTCTTGAAGACTCCACATCTTCTGTTTCGTTGTGTTCAGAACTGAACGGGTTCAGCCTGCCCGGCACAGACACAGTAAAACTAGGCATCCATATACGTTTGTGCGGTAGAGGAAAAGGCTTTTATCACAGGGCACCAAGCAAGGATGATCAGGCAGCTGAATGCTCAAATTCTGGCCTCCCCTGTCACTTGCAGGCAAGGATTTGTCATGGCAGGGGTATATTTCAGGAAAGCAGAAGATACAGGCAAAATCAAAGATCAGTACATGAAGGTTGCACATTGTTTTAAACTTAAAAGAGCAGGATATCTTGAAGCAGGGCTTATGGTTTATAAGTAGAACAGATTTTCTAATCTGCAGTTGGTAAGGAAGAGACGCTTTGCTTAAAACTTAGAGACCTGTAGAAATATGTTATCTAGCGAGAGGGAGTGACTTTCTCTAAGCCCCTCAGGAAGAAGCTTAGAACAAGGACAGTAGTTCAAGTTCAGTCTTCACTTCCCCCTTATCTGTGGTCTACTTGCCAGCATGGGGGGGTGGGTGGGGTCCTCAGTGGGGCTCTGAGCCTCAGAACTACGTTAAGATGTTATCTTTAATTTCTGTAGGGAAAACATGTCTCTGGAACTTTAACTTTCTTGGCTATTGTTTTAGGCTACAAATAGCTTCTTGTTTAACAAGTTACTTATTTATTTCTGGAACTAGCTAGGTTCCTAGAATTTCCCTTAAAGGAACGGAACTTAAGGATTTTTCTTTCCATGCTCGGTGTCTGAAGACCCTTTTAAAAAAAGTTGGTTCTTGCTTTGTCTCGACTGGGGATTAAGTTTTAACATGAATTTTGGTGGACACAAGTATTAAAGCCATAGCAGTATTGTATCCCTGCCAGCACATAGCATAGAACTTTATGTATAGTAAATGTTTTATAAATAACTGTTGAATAAATAGGTGAAATTGAGTTGGCTTATATTGCAATAACTTTCATCCCATTAAAGTAAGAAGAGGGTAATACAGGTACCTTTTCTTAAGCCACTTCTACTTTCCCTCTTGGGATTATTTATTTCATACTGAGATGTATGTGTCTGTAGTATGCTTTAATTTTCCTCTTTTTTCATAGAAGTTATAATACTCTATAGATATCTATTGAATGCCTCATATTTTCCAGGTATTGTCATAGATTCTAAAGATACAAGAACAAACAAAACCACTTAGAACCTTGCTTCAGGAAACTAAAAAATGTACAGGTATGTGACTTCTTGTATCATGACTGTTTTTCAGGCAAAACTTTCAATGTGGTTATCTCTTAAAAGTCACTCTATTGCCCCATAATTTGCCAATATAGAAGCATTTATATTTTCTCATATAGATACATATATATCATAGATTTGTGACAACTGATTACAGATCCATCCTCCATTTCTTTAAAAAGGGTAATCTGTACTTTCTGTCTCCAATTTCCTACTTTTTAGAGGCACAGGGCTAAGAGCTGGGGCTATAATGGTGAACATAATAAACATCGTCCCCTTTCCATAAAATGTGCAGTCCAACAATTTCAGAGAGTTCGCTGATAATATTCTCACAAAAGATCCCATTAACTACCTAATTGATAACTCTAGCATCATTCATTCATAATTTGTTCATTTCTGTTTGAGTTCTTATGGGGACTAAAAGGGGAAGAGCTGCTTTACGAGCAAATGTGATGTGATTTTATTATGCATCTATTCAGTCTGAGGTGCCTGTTAGAATATTAAACAGATGAGTACATAGTGCGAGAGAGTGTTTTGAGTTGGGTGTAATGATTCTTTCAACATGCTTACAAAGCAGCTCTTGTGTGTTAGGTACTATTGTAGCCTGACGTGAGTAACATGCCCGCTGCCCAGTAAAACCAGAACCGATGCAACCGTGACACTGGAGAAAGAGTTTAGTAATGCAAGGAAGCTGAGCTGGGAGGACAAGAGATGCAACTCAAATCCACCTCCCCAAAAAGTCAGAGGGCTTTGCAGGTGGCTACCCCACCCCCACCCCCACTTCCCTAGCAGTCAGGAGGTGAAGATAATCACCTGTTCTCTATTAGAGTGAAACATACTTAGAAAAAACAGATTTGCTAAATTCAAACTATAGCTGCACCTTCTCACGGCCCAGGTCTCTTTTACAGCTTTTATCCTGTGGTCTGATATTAATTCTATATAGGTAGTTTCACTGTGATAATGTAAAATAAATATTTGGTCTTTAGTAGTTTCCTGTCATACAACTCCTGTAGCATCAGGATTGGGGCTAGTTACTTGAAAGACTAAGGCATAGTCAGGCTCGGTGGCTTAGCCTGCAATCCCATGCTTTGGGAGACTGAAGTGAGTGAATTGCCTGAGCCCGTGGGTTTGAGACCCGCCTGGGCAACTTGGCGAGACCTCATCTCCACAATAAATCAAAAATTAGCCGGGTGTGGTAGCATGTGCCTGTAGTTCCAGCTACTTGAAAGACTGAGGTGGAAGGATCACCAGAGCCCAGCAGGTTGAGGTTGTGGTGGCCAGGAGTGGCCACCGCACTCCAGTCTGGGTGACAGAGTGAGACTCCAACTCAAAAAAAGAATTAAAAAAAGAAAGACTAAGGCATGATTAGAGGGTTGGGATTTATGTGTGTGTGTGTGTGTGTGTGTGTGTGTGTGTGTGTGTGTGTGTGTGTGTCAGGGTCTCACTCCATTGCCTAGGCTAGAATGCAGAGGCACCATCAAGGCTCATGCAGCATTGACTTCCTGAGTTCATGCCATCTTCCTGCCTCAGCCTTCCAAGTAGCTGGGACTACAGGTGCCCACCACCACACCCAGCTAATTTTTTTAAAAAAAAGTTTTATAGAAATGAGGTCTCGTTTTGTTGCCCACTCCTGGGTTCAAGAAATTCTCCTGCCTTGGCCTCCCAGAGTGCTGGAATTACAAGTGGAAACCACTGCATCAGCTGGAGAGTGGGGACCTTAAACTCCACCCCCCAACTTCCAAGGAGGGGAGAGGGACTGAAAGTTAAGTTGATCACCAATGATCAGTGGTTTAATCGATTATGCCTACTTAGTGAAGCCACCATTAATACCTCAAAGGACTGTGTTGAGAGTGCTTCTGGATAGCTGGACCTGCAGGCTTCCTGAAGGGTATCGTGCCCAGAGGGCTCATGGAAGCCACTCGCCCCTCCCTCACATCCTTTGCCGTGTGCATCTTTTCATCTGTATCCTTTGTCATGTCCTTTATAATAAATCATGAAACATAAGTAAGTGTTTCTCTGAGTTCTGTGAGACGCTGTAGCAAATTGATCTAACCCAAGGAAGGGGTTATGGGAACCCCGATGTGTAGCCAATCATCTCAGTTCACAACCGGTTTTGTGATGGCATCTGAAGTGGGGAATAGTCTTATGGGACTGAGCCCTCAACCTGTGGGATCTGATGCTATCCCCAGGTAGACCCTGCTGGAATTAAATTGGAAGACACCCAGCTGGGTGCACTGAAGAATTGATTGCTTGCTTGGTGTGTGGAGAAAACCCCCCACACATTTGGTCACAGAAGTCATCTCTGTTGATTGTTGTGGTGTGAGAGTGGAGGAAAAACTTTCTTCCACACTTGGGTACTGTTGTAAGCACTAAGGATACAGCAGGGAACAAAGCAGCCCAGTGTCCTTGTGGAACTTAGACGCTAAGATAGAGAGACAACTGGCTCACAAGATAAGTAAATAAAGCATACAGTTAGTCCACCACCTGTGAGTGAGCTCCATTCCAAGAGCGCATTCGTAAGTCTAATTTCCTAAGTCCAACCAAGTTAGCCTAGGCACCCAACTCACACGATCTACAGTACCGCTGGCTACATCACTGCTGCTTTTGTGCTTGCTTCTGTACTTCCTGAGCTTGAAATAAGGACACTGTCCCATTGTACTCCACACAGTACTATACAATAAAGTACACAAACGCACAACCACTTGTAGAGGATGCACACATTACAATACATGCCAGGCACATGAGTTAACTTACATGATGGAACATGTGAACACATGTTCGTTCGCATCTTTCAAAGTTTGCGACGTGTAGGTTCATATAGAGGGGACTTACTGCATACTGTGTTGGATAGAAACAACTGGTACACAAGGTAACTAAGCACAATCTATACTGTTAGTAAGAAGTGCTAAGGAGAAAAATAAAGCGAGGGGATATGAGAGGAATGTTTGACGTCTTAGATAGGAAAGCCAGAAAAGCCCACACTGAAGAAAGTGATGATGCTAGGCGTGTGCATGTAGGAGAAAGAGTGTTTTAGATGAAGGGAACAGCAAGTGTGAATTCTGATATGGAAATGTGCCCGGCATGAATATCAAGGATGCTAACATGACTGGAACAGAGCTAACAAGGGAGAAACTGCTGGAAGTGAAATCAGAGGCCTAACTTGTATGCATGTTGGGACTTTTTAAGTGACAGTAAAGATGTATGCTTTTATTCTGAATGTGGTAGGAAATGAATAAAGGGTGTCAAGCACAACAGTGGTATGATCTTATTTGTGTTTTGTTTTATTTTTTCAGAGACAGAGTCTTACTTTGTCACTCAGGCTGGAGCACAGTAGCTCAATCTTAGTTCACTGTAACTGCAAATTCATAGGCTTAAGCAGTTTTCCTACCACAAGCTCCTGATTAGCTAGGATTACAGATGCAGCCACCATGCCTGGCTAGTATTTTATATTTTTCTAGAGATGGATTCTCACTGTGTTGCCCAGATCGGTCTTGAACTCTGGTCTCAAGCAGTCCTCCCACTCCGGCCTCCCAAAGTGCTGGGATTACAGGTGTGAGCCACCATGCCCAACCCTTACTTGTGTTTTGAAAGGTCACCGTGGTTACATGGAGGGTAAACTTCAGGGGATCGAGGTTAAGTAGGAAGATGAGTTGAAAGGTACTGCAATAATCCAGGAGATAAGACAGTGTTTAGACCAGGATGGTAGCAAAAAGGATGGTGACAAATGGTGGATTTTGGATATATTTTGATTGTTTTGTTTCCCTCAAGTAGCTGGAAGAATAGAGTTGCCTTTTTAACAAAAACTGGGAGGTCTGCAAGAGTGGTAGATTTGCTGGCCAGGTAAGAGTGAGGTGGTGGTGGTGATGTCAAATGGCTTGGGTGTAATTGCTCAATGGGTCCTTGGCTTGTCACAGAGAGGAATTTCAGAGCAAGTCACAAAAAGAGTTCTAAAATACAGTTTATTAGAGAAAAAAAATACATATTCAAGAAAGCGCTGGTGTCAAGGGAAAGGGTACACGCTGTTAACAGAAAGCTTTATTATATATTGTACAAAATGATGATTAAGCAACCTATTTCTAAGCTAAGCTTTTATTACAAGTTTTAATTCTTACTGTTTTACTCTTTGCTTGTGTCATGAGGAACTTTTGAGATAATAACAAAAGTTGTTGTTTAAGTTTTTCCTAGAGCACTGTGCCTCTATGTCTCTAGTAACTCTATTGTCCTGTTTTTGGTCTTTGTAGCCAGCTATTCCATCTTCCAAGATCAGGCTGAGTTTCAGTCGCTGTGTAGTTATTTAAAGTGTTATGTCCCAATAGGTCAGTGCCTAGATGCCTGACCATCTGGTTTCGTAGTTATCTAAGCCTGCCTATAAGAAACTCACTATCTACATATCTCTAAGCTATGCTAGCTGTCCTGTCTCCGTGGTGGAGGTTAATGTCACAAACTTAGTTTTAGACATGCTGCATTTTGGTTAGTGATGTCAAGTAGGCAAGTGGATCTATACGGAGAGGTCTAGGTAGGTGGGGATCATTTTCATATAGATGGCTTTTAAATCATGGCATTGAATGAATTCACTAGGCTATGATTGTAGATAGAAAAGAGAAGTCCAAGGATGAATGCCACAGACACACACACACACACACACACACACATACACACACACACAAAAGAATGAACAGCTGGATGAAATGCTGCTTATAAGTAAGATGAGGCTGGGCTCAGTGGCTCAGCCTATAATCCTAGCACTTTGGGAGGCCAAGGCAAGTGGATTGCCTAAGCCCACGGGTTCGAGACCTGCCCAGGCAAGTTGGTGAGCCCTCGTCTCTACAATAAATCAAAAATTAGCTGGGCGTGGTAGCGTGCACCTGTAGTTCCAGCTACTTGGAAGGCTGAGGCGGAAGGATCACCAGAGCCCAACAGGTCGAGGCTGCGGTGGCCGGCAGTATGCCACTGCACTCCAGTCTGGGCGACGGAGTGAGACTCCAACTCAAAATAAATAAATAAATAAAAATAAGTAAGATGAGAACATTGAAATGACCATAGATGAGAATTGTGGAGATGGTTAGAGCTTGGTAGTAATCCTTTTGGTGGAATGATAGGGACAAAAACCTGATCAGAGTAGACTTAGAGAGAGAGAGAGAGAGAGAGAGAGAGAGAGTGTGTGTGTGTGTGTGTGTGTGTAGAGTGAGAGAGAGAATTGAGAGAGAGAGTGTGTGTGTGTGTGTGTGTGTGTGTGTGTATATATATATATATATAGAGAGAGAGAGAGAGAGAGAGAGAGGAAGCAATAAATATAGAAAATTGTCCCAGGAATTGCTATAATTAAAGGAAACACAAATGACAGATAGATGGAATCAAGAGAAGGTTTCTGTTTAAATGTGAGAAATACCAGCATATTTATCTACTGAAAGGAATAGTCCAGTAGAGAGCTGAAAATTTATGACCTAATAGAGCAATATCCTTGAACAGGCAAAAAAGGAATGGAACCCAGTATGCATGTAGAAGGATTGACCTAAACTATCATCATCGATAATTCACCCAGAGTACCAGGAAGGAAACAGAATGCAGGCATGATACAGGCAGGCGCATAAATGTGATATGGAAGTATATGAAAGTTACCAGGTGGCTTCAGCTTTCTCATTTAATCAACTGAAAGTAAAAGCGTCAGAGGAGGTATTCATATTTGAAGAAAGAGAAAGTATAAAATAATGGCCTTAGAGAGTATAGTAAAAGGTAAACCAAGAAGGACTCAGGTTAAGTTAATGATTCATAATTTAAAGTGAGACCCGTCATCATGGTTGGGTATTTTTTTTTCCAGTTTCATTTAGTCACACAGGTTAAGTTAAAATAGTGTACCATAATAAAATTTGAGGAACAGTAAGACTAATAGATCAGGAAATTATTGCCATTGAAAAATTCGTTTATTACAGTTTTCAAGAGGAGTGTGCTCACCACACCATGGGGGCTACCCAGGACACAGGATGATCTGTCAAGAAGCAGATGGGTGGAGGAGGGAGATTGTGGACAAGAGCCTTTATTGTGCTTTCCACCAGAAAGAATGGATAAGGCAGGGTAGAGAGGTTTAGGATTTACTAGAGAGGTTGAGTAATTTCAGTGGTTTCTGGGCACAAGGGCTGTCCCTATTGGTCCGGATATCTGGCCATGGAGTGATTAGGGTGGGTGTAGTGGTGCCAAGAGCGTCCCATGGGAGAGGTGGTTGGGGGTGTGGAATCAGGATTGGCTGCTGTGTGTTTGAAAAGTACAACCCTGGGAGGAGGATTCCGCCTGAGGAACGTGGGAGGGGGTGGCAAGAGGAGAACCAGAAGGCCAAGGCAAGGTAACATGGGCATGTTATCAGCTTGTCCAGTGTAAGGCATGCCTAGCCTGAGTACATAAGACAAGTGTTAAAGCATCAAGTTTGTAGAAGCTAGAAATACAGTTAACACACAGATGCAGGCTCAACGTAAGAGGATAATGGGAATTATCCACGACTTTGGTTTTGCCCACAAGCTCAGTGAAACAAAAGGCAAAAGAGGGCAACAATGTAAATAAAGAGTGATTATCATAATTACCTGCTGATTGATCTTAGCTTCAAGAGGAAGGAGGTGGCATGAGAAGGGTAGGTAAGGAAATAAAACTTGGTGGAATTAAGGGCTCGAGGGTTAAAAGACAATCGAAGCTGGTATTTAAGAGAATGTATAAGGTGGAAAAACAGGAAGTGGTGGTTGGTCTTGCTGAAGACAAAGCTGAGTGTGTGACCATGTGGGAGTAAGTGGCTAAAGTTAGGCGTGTAAACTCATATTTATGTGAGAGGATTTCAAGGAACTGAGAGGCCAGGATAGTTGAAGGATTACCTTCATGGATATTGAAATTCTCAAGAATCATGCCAGGAATAGTATTGGAGAGAGAGCAAGTGATTGAGGATATAAAATCTTCAGAGGATGGGAGACAGGAAGTGCTGATGAGAGTAATTGCCATAGGAAAGTGGAATACACCTGGCCACTGAAATGGTGACATTTACTCTGGAATAGTGTACATAGTGAGAAATCAGACAAACAACAGTTTGAGCCTAAGTGTTGTCTGTGAAAGAGGAACCTGACAAAGGAAAACGGAATAGGAGGACTGGATTTTGTAAGGCAAGTAGGGCATCAAGGAGAAAGAAAATAAGAGAGTTGAAGGAAATGACAAAAGAGTGATTCAATTGATAAACTGGATTCAGGATTTAATAGCAAAAGAAGAAAAATCTAAATCTGATTATTTGGTAGAAAAGGAATGGTAGAGGCCTCGAGGTGTTTGAAGAATAGGAGACAGTGGTATCACAGAAACCAACTTGAGAAGTCAGATGCTACAAAGATAAGTACTGAAAAGAGTCCTTTGGATTCACCAATTTGAAGAACTAGGTGATTTTGATGAAAGCAGTCTTGGCCAGACATGGTGGCTCATGCCTCTAATCCTAGCACTTTGGGAGGTTGAGGCAGGAGAATCTCTTGAGCCCAGGAGTTTGAGACCAGCCTGGGTAACATAGCAAGACCCCATCCCTACACAAATTTAAAGAAAAAAAATCAACTGGGCATGGTGGTGCACATTTGTAGTTCCAGCTACTCAGAAGACTGAGGCAGGAGGATTGCTCAAGCCCAGGAATTCGAGGATACAGTGAACTACCATCATGCTACTATACTGTGGCCTAGCCAACATAGTGAGACCCTGACTCTACAAAAGAAAGAAAGAAAAAGAGAGAACGACAGTAATCTCTATGCAATAGAAGAAGAGCGAGTAGAGGAGTAGAGCAAGATTGTAGTTTGAAGCAAATACGAGGAGTGAAGAAGTAAGCAGTATTATTGACTAATATTTTAAGAAGTTGAACTGAAAGGAAGGAGAGATATGGTAATAGATAGAGGAAGATATAGGTAAAGAAATGATTTTCTTTTTTTAAGTTGAAAAGATGACATAGGGAAAAGACAGAAGAAAATAAGGTATGGGAGAGTCCCTGAGGAAACAGTGAGGGCCAGGTTTCTGTATGCAGATAAAAGATTAGTCTTTAATAAGAATGACAACGCTTTTACTGAGAGAGGAAAAAAGAGATAAAGATGGACTGAGCTGATTTTGTAGGAGGTAGAAGAATTTAAAGAAGGTAGAGGATGTGAAGTAGTTTACATGACTGATACTTTGTTTTCTTAGAGATGTTAGAGGTAAAATCTTTTGGAGATGGAAGGAGGAGAGGGTAGAATACCTTAAAAGAATGTAAATTTGAAGCAGTGCACAAATGGAATTCATTTATTCACGTATTTTAAAAAATATGTATTTGGTGCCCATGGTATATGAGGCACTGTGCTCAGTGCAAGGGATACAGCAGTGACCATGACAAGGTTCCTGCCCTAAACGTGCTTACGCTCTGTAGAGGAGTGGACAACAACAAGCACAATGTCAAAAAGTGGTAAGTGCTATGAAGAAAAATGAAATATGAAAGCTGGATTGATTGTTGTCATTTAAAAATATTTCTTCTAGTCTGATCTTTCATGGTTTAAAAAGTGGAAGTGTTATTTGAAATGTTTCCTTTGGAAGCATATTTCCTTTTTATAATCTAAGGGAAGGTCATCCTCATTTTATAGAAACCCACATTACCCCAGGCTCGGAGGCTCAGCCTGTACTCCCGCGCCTTTGGGAGGCCGAGGTGAGTAGATTGCCTGAGCCCGCAGGTTCGAGACCCGCCTGGGCAACTTGGCGAGACCTCATCTCTACAATAAATCAAAAATCAGCTGGGTGTGGTAGCGCATGCCTGTAGTTCCAGCTACTTAGAAGGCTGAGGTGGAAGGATCGCCGGAGCCCAGCAGGTTGAGGCTGCAGTGACCGAGAGCGGCCACTGCACTCCAGTCTGGGTGACAGAGTGAGACTCCAACTCAAAAAAAAAAAAAAAACAAACAATCAAAAAAGAAACCCACATTACAAAATCCTAAAGAGGAATGAAATGGTAAGGTAGGTTCTTGTCTTAAGGAGTAAATCCAAATGTGAATTTTACTTCCTCAATAGAAATATTTTAATTATATTCCTCTTCTTATTAAAAACTGTGACATTCAGGCAGGAATATAATATTCTTTCTCAGGTTGTGTTAATCATGTTTAAATCTGCCTATGTAACTAGACTGTACACTCATTTGTGCTTGCTATGTACCAGGTACTTCCTAATCATAATAAATAAATTAATGTATCCAATCCTCATAATAACCCATAAGTTAGGCACTATTATATTTCCCCATTTTACAGGTAAAGAAACTAGGACTCAGAGAAGTCCGTGTGAGGTTGGAACTGACTTCCTGGGTTCAGATCTCAACTGTAATGGGAATATTCCCCTTTAAAGCTCCTGTGCCTTTATACAAAAATAATATTCATAACAAGCTCTTAGAATTGAGGAAAAAGTGACATAATGTTTGTAAACTCTTTAGAACTATGCTTACTTATAGTAAGATCTCAAGTAGCTATTCCTATTTCTCGCTGTATGTTTAGATGGTTCACGTGTTTCTACATAAAAGTCTTTTTTATTGTTGGTTGATGTTTCTTTTCAACCCTGAATCCTCTGTACTATGTGTTCTTTTTTCGTATAGGAGCAGTGCCACACAACCGAAGAAGTCTATTAGCTTCATCAGCCCTGTAAGAGGAGCACCAGCCAAGAGCTATGCTGGTGCGAATCAAAGCAGAATGGCGATATCAAAAACCATGGTTGTACCGGAATTGAAATTAGCAGAAAAAATTAACATTTCTAGCACAAAGATAACACAGGTACTATTTTTTAGAATACTGAGTCTATTTGAAAATGGCATCATGAAAAACCAGACTGGCATACTAAAGGTAGAAAATGCACTGTTGGGGCACATATTCCCAGGACCTCCTGAGGATGGGTGTTCCAGCCAAAATAAATAATACATAAAAATTTTAAAACTGAGAAAATATGCTGCTGTCAAGCAGTCATCCCTTGTAACTTTAAAATATTGATTTTGTTGGAACTTTTACCATGTAGCATTTCTTACAACATATTATTGGCAATTGACTCTTATAACTAGTTATTGCTAATAAGAATATTAAAGTGGAATGAGAAAAGTCTACTTGGGACCTTAAGCACTAGTTGCTTATGGTATTAATTATAATTAATACACTACAGTATCATCTACTCTTCTCACCAATGAACTTTTGAAAATACCACAAAATTAATTGTCATAAAGTCAGTTATTTTGTCTCATACTTTTAATCAAAGTATACTTTTTATTAAGGTATAACATATATACAGGAAAGCATATAACATATAACTTTGAATGGGTTAGATATTTTTTTAGATGGGACATTAAAAGCACAGTCCATAAAAGATAAAATTGGTAAATTGGATTTCATCAAAATCAAAACATTTCCTCTTTGAAAGACATTGTTAACAGAATGAAAAAAAAATGTGACACACCAGGGAAAATGATTTACTAAGGACATTCTGATAAAGTACTTCTAGCTAAAATGTATAAACAACCTTCAAAACAGTATTCAGACAACCCAATTTTAAAAGACGAGCAGAATACTTGAACAAATAATACTTTACTGCACTAGAAATATAGATGACATATGAGCACATGAAAAGATGATCAGTACTGTATTGGTCATTAAGGAAATGCAAATTAGAACCATAAAATACTGCTGAATACCTATTAGAATGACTGAGATTAAAAAGGCTAACTGGGGCAACCCCTTCGGGTCCCCTCCCACTGTGGGAGCTTCTCTGTCCTCTCAATAAATCCTACTTTCTCAAAAAAAAAAAGGGGCTGACCAGATCAAGTGTTGACAAATATGTGGAGGAACTAACACTCAGATGCTGCTGGTAGACATGGAAAATAGAAAATAACTCGGCAAGTTATTAAATATTAAACATATACCTACTATATCATCCAGTTATTCCACTTCTAGGTATTTATCAAGAGAAGATAAAGTATATGTTTGTACAAAGACCTTTGCATGATGTTTATAGCAACTTTATTCCTAATGGCCAAAAATGAAAACAACCCTAATATAGTATTAGTAAAAAATACTTGTATTTACACATATATAATATATATTTTGTTTATGTGTGTGTATAACCCCCCCTTAAAAAAAACACTTTAGTGTTTATCATCCTGCCTCCAGCTGTCCATTGCTGAGACTGATACTGGAAGTTTTTATCCCAAGATTAGGAACAAGAGAAGGATACCTGATTTCATCACTTCAGCATATTATAGTAGTGGAAGTCCTGGTCGGGGTGATTAGGCAAAAAAATAAAATAAAATAAAAGGCATCAAAATTAAAAGAGAAAAAAAAAGTCATCTCTATTCACAGATGACATGATCTTATATGTACAAAAATGTAAAGATCACATACATGAGCAACCCTTTCTGGTCCCCTCCCACTGTGGGAGTTTTTCTGTCCTCTCAACAAATCCTGCTTTCTAAAAAAAAAAGGATTATATACATACACAAACTGTTAGAACTAATAAATGAATTCAACAAAGTTGCAGGATAGAAAATTAACACAGAAATCTGTCGTATTTCTAACAAAGAACAATCTAAAAAGGAAATTAAGAATACGTTTGCATTTACAGTAGGATCAAACATAATAAAATACTTAGGAATAAATTAAGCAAGGAAACCAAAGGTTTGTACACTGAAAACTATAATACATTGCTGAAAGAAATGAAAGAAGACATCAATAAATGGAAAGATATTTCTTGTTCATGGATTGGAAGACTTAGTATTGTTAGAATGTCAGTACTACCCAAAGTAATGTACAGATTTAATGCAATCTTTACCAAAATCCCAATGATGAATATATTTTTTCAGAAATAGGAAACCCATCCCAAAATTGATATGAAATATCAAGAGACCCAAATAGCCAAAACAATCTTGAAAAAGAAGAACAGGGCAATCCCCTCGGGTCCCCTCCCACTGTGGGAGCTTTTCTGTCTTCTTAATCAATCCTGCTTTCAAAAAAAGAAAAAAAAAAAGAACAAACTCAGAAGTCTCATACTTCCTGATTTCAAAACTTATTATAAATCTATAGTCATCAAAATAGTGTGGCACTAGAATAAAGACAGACATGCAGTATAGACCAATGAAACAGAATAGAGTGCCCAGAAATATACCCTCAGATATATGGTCAGATAATTTTCAACAAGGATGCCAAGACTATGTAGTAGAGAAAGGACAGTCTTATCAAAAAATGATGTTGGGACATCTGGATATCCACACAGAGAAGAATGAAGTGCCCTTACCTTACACCGTGTACAAAAATGAACTCAAAATGGATGGAAGACTGAAAAGTAAGAGGCAAAGCTATAAAAACTTTAGACATTGAATTTGGCAGCAGTTTCTTGGGTTTGACACCAAGAGTGCATGCAGTTCTTGAAAAACATATATTGGGCTATATCAAAATTAGAAACGTAGCCGGGCTCGGTGGCTCAGACTGTAATCCCATGTTTTGGGAGGCTGAGGTGAGTGGATTGTCTGAGCCTGCGGTTCGAGACCCACCTGGGCAACTTGGCAAGACCTCATCTCTACAATAAATCAAAAAATTAGCCAGGCGTGGCAGCGCGCGCCTGTAGTTCCAGCTACTTGGAAGGCTGAGGTGGAAGGATCGCCAGAGCCCAGCAGGTCAAGGCTGCAGTGGCCAGGAGCAGCCACTGCACTCCAGTCTGGGCAACAGAGTGGGACTCCAACTCAAAAAAGAAAGTTAGAAACTTCTGTTCAGCAAAGGACAGAACCAACATAGTGAAAAGTCATCCTACAGATTCGGGATAAATATTTGCAAACCATATATCTCACAAGTGGTTAATACCCAGAGTATATGGAGAACCCCTAAAAAAAAAGCAAAAACATCCCAGTTGATGGGCAAAGTACTTGAATAGATATTTCTCCAAAGACAATATACAAATAACCAACAAGTACATGAAAAGATGTTCAACATTACTAGTCACTAGGGAAATCCAGATCAAGGCCACAGTGAGATACCATTTTACACCAATTATGATGACTACTATCAAAAAAACAAGTGTCGAGGATATGGAGCGATTGAAACCCTGTGTGGTGTTGGTAGAATTTTTAAATGGTGTAACCACTGTGAGACACGGTATTGTGGTTCCTCAAAAACTTAAAAACAGAATTACTGTATGATTCAGGAAAACTATTTCTGAGTATAAATGCAAAAGACTGTTAAAAGCCCTAAAGTAGGACTTGAAACAGACATTTGAGCAACCATCTTTATAGCAGCATTATGTACAATAACTACAAGGTGAGAACAATGAGGTATTCATTAACAGATGAGCAGATAAATAAAATGTGGCATATACATACCATGCACTGTTAGGAGCCTTGAAAAGGAAGGAAAGTCTGACACATGCTGCAACGTGGACGAACCTGAAGACATAACATTACGTGAAATAAGCCAGTTGCAAAAGGACAGATTCTGTATGATTCCATATATATGAAGTATCTTAACTAGTCAAATTCATAGTTGCAGAAAGTATAACCCATACACAAGAAAAAGAGCAGACAATAGAAACTGTGAGAGAGAGACCAGATGTCAGATTTAAAATTTCAAAGCAGTCACTGTAAATTTGTTCACAGAATGAAAATAAACCATGATTTTAAAAGTAAAGACTAGTTGTACTCCCCCAGAACTATTGAAATAAAAATAAATAAAATTAAAAACAAAAGTAAAGGAAAGTATGAGGACAGTGTCACATCAAATAGAGAATGTCTATAAAGATACAGAAATTACAAAATATTAAGTGGAAATTTTTTAGTTGAAAAATACAATA
Organism: Carlito syrichta; assembly: GCF_000164805.1. Lineage (NCBI taxonomy): Eukaryota > Metazoa > Chordata > Mammalia > Primates > Tarsiidae > Carlito > Carlito syrichta. The sequence goes on along the minus strand of NW_007258971.1, from coordinate 583,511 downwards.
ATGAAAATTTTAAAAATTGACTACAGGAGCTCAATACTAGATTTTGATAGATGGCAGAAAGAAGTAGCAAATGTGAAGATAAAGTGAAATAGATTACTCAGGCCAAAGGTGGGGGGAATGAATAGAGCCTCAGAAAAATGTGGAACACCATCAAATACACCAACATGCACATAATGGAAGAGGAGATGAAGTAGAAGAAAATATATTCAAAGTAACAGTGGTATGTAAATAAATGGCAAATCAAAGAAGAAATCAAAGTAGTCTGAAACGACATCAACCAGATAACAATTCTTATGGAATGCAATTAAAACAGCTTATAGGGAAATTTATAGCTATAAATACCTTTTAAGAAGAAAGATCTCGAATCAATAATTTACCCTAAGAAACTGGAAAAAAAAAAACAAATAACATAAAGTAAAAAGAAGGAAGGAAATAATAAATATTGAACTGAAAATTAGTGAAATGTTGAATATAAAAACAATAGAGAAAATTAGCAAAACCAAAAGCTGATTCTTTAAAAAGATCAACAATATTGACAAACCTTTAGCTAGTCTAACAAAGGAAAAAAGGAGAAAAGACTCAATCTCTAGAATCAGAAATAAATACTGATTCTAGTATTTATAAATAAATTATTACTGACCTTACAAAAATAAAAAAGATTATAAAGGACTACTATGAACAGTTGCATGCCAACAAATTAAATAACTTACATGAAATGAGCATATTTCTAGAAAATCACAAACTACCCGAGGAACTAACTGGAAAAAAATGTATAATCTGAATATATCTGTAACAAGCGAATAAATTAAATTCATAGTTTTGTTTTAAAAAAAAAAAAAATAGCCGGGCTCAGTGACTCAGCCTGTAATCCCGTGCTTTGGGAGGCTGAGGTGAGTGGATTGCCTGAGCCCGCGGGTTTGAGACCCGTCTGGGTAACTTGGCGAGACCTCATCTCCACAATAAATCAAAAAATTAGCCAGACGTGGTAGTGCATGCCTGTAATTCCAGCTACTTGGAAGGCTGAGGCAGAAGGATTGCCGGAGCCCAGCAGGTCAAGGCTGCGGTGGCCGGGAGCAGCCACGGAACTTTAGTCTGGGTGACAGAGTGAGGAGACTCCAACTCAAAAAAAAAAAACAAAAAACTACCCACAAAGAAAAGCCTGGCTCATATGTCTTCACCATGGAATTCTACCAAATTCTTCATGAATGTGCCCAAGAAATATAAGAAGAGGAAACCCTTCTCAACTTCTCTGAGGCCAGTATTATGCTGATACAAAACCAAACAGACTTCACAAGTAATTATACCAATATATCTTATCAATGTGGATGTAAAAATCCTCATCAAAATACTAGCAAAACAAATTTAGGAACATATAAAAAGAATTATATATCATGACAGTGTGAGTTTGCTAGGACTATCATAACAAAATACCACCTACTAGGTAGGCTAAACAAGTTTTCTCACTGTTCCAAAGGCTAGAATTCCAAGATGTCAGCAGGTTTAGTGTCCTCCAAGGCCTCTCTCCTCTTTGGTTTACAGATGGCCATTTTTTTGCTGTGTTATTCTTACATGGTCTTTCCTCTGTGCACATGCATCCCTAATGTCTCTTTGTATCCTAATCGCTTTTTAGGAGGATAACAAATTGGATTTGAGCCCAGCCTATTTTATCTTGGTAATCTGTTAAAAGGGTCATTTAAAAATGCAGTTACATTCTGAAGTTCTGGTGGTTAGGTCTTCAATCTATAAGATTTTGGGAAACGTAATTCAGCCCATTACAAGAACCAGTAGGGATTCAAGGGTTACAAAGTAATTTAACATTTGAAAATCAATTACTTAATACATCATATCAGTTTTAAAAGCAAAAATCACATATCAGTAAATGCAAAAAAGCATTTGACAAAATTCAGTGTCTTTAATAACATATATATTCAACAAACTAAGAAGACAATTTCTTCAATTTCATAAATGACATTTTTGAAAAACTCACAGCTAACATTATACTTAATCACTCATAATCCCCTTATAAACAGGAACAAAACAAGTTTTTCTTGCCATTTCTATTCATTATAGGAGAGGTTCTAGAAATGTACACTTAGGCAAGAAATCAAAGGCATCCATATTGGAAAGGAAGTAAAACTCTATTTGCAGATAACGTGATATTATGTATAGAAACTCCTAAGGAATCCTCTAAAAAAACTATTAGAACTAGCACTTGAGTTTTATAGAGTTGTCATATACATGACTAATGTACAAATATTTAATATGCAATCATTTCTATACACTTCAAACAATTTGAAAATTCAGTTAAGAAATGATTTTGGGCAACCTCTTTGGGTCCCCTCCCACTGTGGGAGCTTTCCTGTCCTTTCAATAAATCCTGCTTTCTTTAAAAAAAAAATGATTTCTTTCACAATAGCATAAAAAAACAATAAAATATGTAAGAATACATTTAATAAATGTAAACTACATGCTCTGGAAAACTACAAAACGTTATTGAAAGACCTAATTAAATGGGAAAGTATCTCACATTTGTGATCATTGCTTACTTGACAATACTCCCCCAAGCCGATCTGCAAATTTAACAGTTTTTATCAGAATCCTGGGTGACTTCTTTCTATAAATTGACAACTGATTCTAAAATTCATACAGAATTACAGGAGACCAAGAATGACCAAAATAATTCTGAAAAAGAACAAAGCAGGAGGACTCACACTTCCAAATTTCAAAATTGACTACAAAACAATATTAATCAAAACAATGTGGTATTGACACACAGCTAACCTGTATATCACTGGGATAGAATTGAGAGTTCATAAGTACACCCATACATCTAATATCAACTGATTTTTTTTATAAGGGTGTCAAGATCATTCAATGATGTCAAGACTAGTCTGTCCAACAAATTGTGCCAGCATAACTGGATTGCCACATGTACAAGAATGAAGTTAGACCCTTACCACATATCATATTTTTAAAAACTCAAAATATATCAAATACCTAGATTTAAGAGCTAAAACAATAAAACTCTTAGAAGAAAACATAGGACTAAATTTTTCATGATGTTAAATTTGGCAAAGAATTCTTAGATATGACACTAAAAGCATAAGTAACAGAAAACAGTAGATAAATTTGGTATTACCAAAATTAAAATTTTTTGGCATCAAAAACATTCTAAGTGAAAAGATAGATAACCCACAGAACAGAAGAAAATATTTGTAAATCATATCCGATAAGGGATTTGTAATATAAAAAGAACTCTTTGAATTCATTAATAAAGACAAATAATTAAATATTGGAATATAATCTGAATGCTCATTTCTCCAAAAAAGATGTACAAATGGTCACAAAGCACATGAAAACATGCTGGACATTATTAGTCATCAGAGAAATGTAAATTAAACCCACAAAGAGATACCTGCTTCATACCCATTAGGATGGCTTGAATCAAAGAGTCAGATAATAGTATTAATGAGGATGTGAAGAAATCAGAACCCTCATACACTGCTGATAGGAATGTAAATGGTTGAGCCACTTTGTAAAACAGTTTGAAAGTTCCTCAAAAGTTTAAACTTACTGTTAACCATCTGAACCAACAATTCCATTCTTAAGTATATCCAAGAGAAGTTAAAATATATTTCTGCACAGAAAGTTGTGTACAAATGTTTCTAGCAGCATCATTCATAGTAGCCAAATGGTGGAACCAACCCAAATGTCCATCAGTGGAAAAGTGGCTGAAGAAAATATGGTCTATTCATATAGTAGACTATTATTCAACCATAAAGAGGAATGAAGTACTGATGCATGCTACAATATGGATGAATCTTGAAAACATGCTAAGTGAGAGAAGCCAGCTACAGAATATCACATAGTATGTGATTTTACTCATATCAAAGTCCAGAACAGGGAAATCTTTAGAGACAAGAAGTGTATTAGTGGTGGCCTAGGTCTGGGAGAGGAGGTAGTGGTTAGTGGAATGCCCTACACTGTTTTCTGTTGCTATAACTGAATACCTGAGACTGGGAAATTCACAAAAGAAATATATTTCTGAGAGCTCTGGAGACTGGGAAGCTCAGGGTCAAGGGTCAAGATCCCTGGTGAGGGCCTTCTTCCTAGAGTGCACTCTGCAGGGTTCAGAGGCAGTGCAAGGCATTACACGATGAGAGGGGTTCACAAGAGATGGAGAAATTGGCTTTTATAACAGACCACTCTCATGTTACCTAGCCTATTCCTTTTATATCCCATTAATCCATAGTGAATTAATTCATTTATTAGGGCAGAGTCACCTCCAGTCAGATCCAGTCACCTCCCAGAGGTCCCACCTCTCAGCATTATGGCATCAACTTTTAGGGTTGCATTCAAACCATAACATGTTCCTAACCCCCAAATGCATGTTCTTGCATATAAAATACATTTATTCCTTCCCCAAAAGCCCCCAAATTCCAGCATCAACTGAAAGTCCAAAGTTTCATCTGTGAGCCTGTAAAATAAAAACATTGTACTTAAGAATACAATGCTAGCCAGGCTCGGTGGCTCAGCCTGTAATCCCACGCCTTTGGGAGGCTGAGGTGAGTGGATTGCCTGAGCCCGCGGGTTCAAGACCCGCCTGGGCAGCGAGACCTCATCTCTACAATAAATCAAAAAATCAGCCGGGCGTGGTAGCGCATACCTGTAATTCCGGCTACTTGGAAGGCTGAGGCGGAAGGATCGCCGGAGCTCAGCAGGTCGAGGCTGCGGTGACTGGGAGCGGCCACTGCACTCCAGTCTGGGCGACAGAGTGAGACTCCAACTCAAAAAAAAAAAGAATACAATGCTTGGAAAGACATGGGATATGCATTCCCATTCCAAAAAGAAAAACAATGGGCCAGAAGAAAGGAGTAACAGGCCTCAAGTAAGTCTGAAACTGCAGAGCAGACATTAAACCTGAAAGCTAGAAATTAATGTCTTCTGACTCTGTGCTGCCTCCTGGACACTGGTGCAGTGATTGGGCACCCAAGACATGGAGCATTCCTGCCTCGATGATACCACTGGGTGCTTCCTACACTGTGGCTCTCCTAGGATGGGTTTTCAAGCTGGTAGCTCCATAGTTCTGCGGTCTCGGTGGTGGTCCTGCACCCATGTCTCCACTAGGCATTGGCCTGGTTGGGACTGTCTGCAGTGGCTTTGTGCCTGTGACAAGTCTCTGCCTGGACCTTCAGGCTGCCTGATACATCATTCGGAATTGAGGTGGAGGCTACCATTCCTCCACAGCTCTTGCTTTCTGTGAGCCTCAGAATTAGCACCATGTGAATGCTTCCAAGGCATCTTCCACTTGGTGTGTAGTCTCACCTGGGGTCACTTTAACCACAGCTGGGGCCGTTGAGAACTTTTTGCCAAAGGCCCTGAGATGGCTCTGGGCAGTGAGCTCTTGGAGGGTACCTGGGACCTGTCCCCCGAAGCCATTCTGCCCTTCTAGGTCTCTGTACTTGTGTTTGGATGGACCACCTGGAAGACCTCTGAAGTAACTGTGGGGTCATCCAATGTCTTGATGATCCTTTTTATCTGTACTAGTCTCTTTAGGAAATGGCCTCTGTGCTACATCTTTGGTTTCTTCTAAATAAGCCTTAACATTCTTTACAGTTTCCACATCTTTCTACTTTGCTTCCTTTTGATGATAAATTCTTTCATCCCTTTGCTGCCAGATCTCACTGTAAGCAAGCAAGAGTAAACATGCAGCATCTTAGACACTTTGCTGCTTAGATATATCTCCTCCCAGATATCCCAGTTTGTCACTCTTAAATTTGCCTTTCATACATTTTCTAATTCTTTACTACTTTATAGCAAGGATGGCTTTTCCACCAGTTTCTAATAAGCCATTTCCCATTTCCATCTGAGACCTCCTCAGAATAGCCTTTACTATCCATATCTCTACCAGTCGTTCTGTTCACACCCACTTAAGTACTTTAAGAAAATTCAGACTTTCCTAGTCTTCTGAGACCTTGCCAGCATCACCCTTAACACTCTGTTTATGTCAGTACAGGCTTTTTCTAGACTATTCCTTCAAGTTCTTCCATCCTCTACCCATTACTCAGTTCCAAAGCCACAACCACATTTTTAGGTATTTGTTATTAGCAACAGCACCACTTCTTGGTACCGATTTCCTGTCTTAGTTTATTTCCTGTTATGACTGAATACTTGAGACTAAATAATTTATAAGTAAAATAATTTTATTTCTTACAGTTCTGGAGGCTGGGAAGTCCAGGGCCAAGGGACTGCATCTAGTGAGGGCCTTATTGCTGATGGTGACTCTGAAACAGAGTCCTGAGGGAGCCCAGGGCATCGTGTGTTGAGGGGGTTCGCAAGTAATGGACAAGATGGCTTTCATGACAGACTCCCCTTGTGACAACTGACCCACCTCGTTAATCCACTCCATAACCCATGAATCACAAATGGGTTAATCCATTCATGAGGACAGAGTCCTCATAACCTAATCACCTCCCAAAGATTGCAGCTCTCCACACTGCTATACTGGGGACTATATTCCCAACACATGGGCTTTGGGTATACACATCAAGCCACAGTGGGGTCATAGTTAAAGGACCCAGGGCCTCTCCTTCAAGTGTGAAAAGTTTCTGAAATTAATTGTAGTTGCACATATCTGTGAATATACTAAAAACAACGGAATTGCACGCTTTAAAAGCTATTTTAAAAGTTAGTGCATATTTTATGTGATTTATTCCCATTTTGAATGTTGGAAATTTTGGTAAAATGGAAAAAAATCTTTTAACCCGATACACTTTACCAAAAGAGATGGAAAAAAAAAAGAAAACTGGAAGCTATTAAATAAATTTGTATAAGTAATTCTAAAATCTTCCTTCAGAGGTAATTTCAGGCCGGGTGTGGTGGCTCATCCTGTAATCCCAGCACTTGGGGAGGCTGAAGCAAGAGGATTGCTCAAACCCAGGATTCCAGACCTGCCTAGGCAACATAGTGAGACTCTGGGTTTATGAAAAAATTAGCCAGGGGTGGCGGCTCTTGCATGCAGTCCCAGCTACTCAGGAGGCTGAGGTGGAAAAATCGCCCGAGCCCAGGAGATTAAAGCTGTGGTGAGCCATGATCGTGCTCCAGCATGGGTGACAGTGAGACCCTGACTCAAAAAAAATAATAATCATAATTCCAGGCCCAGAAAAGCCAATTCAATTTCTCTATCTCTTGTGAACCCTCCTCATAATTCCAGACCCATATGGCTTCACTTGTGGTATATGTCAAACACACATGTATGAAAACAGAACACAAAAAGTAGGAATACTGTAAAACTCATTTATGAGTCTAGCATCACTTTATTCAAAACCTGAGTACAACAGTATGAGAAAGAAACATAATAAGCCAGTCTTATTTGCAAACAGAGAAAGCCTCAATAAAATATTAGGTAGTAAAATTCAATAACAACAAAAATGCCTAATACATCATGAGGAAGTTGGGACCATACCAAGAAATAAAGATTGATTTAACATTTAAAAATCCAATTTACCACATTAGCAACTTGAAAGAAAAAAAGCATATGATAATGTCAATACAGACAGAAAATAGCTGATGAAATTTAATATTCATGATTTTTAAAATTCTTTTGAAACCAGGAATAAAAAGAATCTTTTTTTTCTTTTCTTTTCTTTTTTTTTTTTTGATTTGGCGTCTCACTCTGTCACCCAGGCTGGAGTGTAGTGGCATGCTCACAGCCACCCCAGTGTCAACCTCCTGGGCTCCGGCGATCCTTCCGCCTCAGCCTTCCAAGTAGCCGGAACTACAGGCACACACTACCATGCCCAGCTAATTTTTTAAAAAATTTATTGTAGAGATAGGTCTCACCACATTGCCCAGGTGGGTCCCGAACCCGCAGGCTCAGACAGTCCACTTGCTTCAGCCTCCTAGAGTGCTGGGATTACAGGCTGAGCCACTGAGCCCAGCCAAAAGAAACTTTCTTAATTTTACTTAGGCCATCTGTAAAATCCAACTGGTGAAGCATTTCAAAAAAGACTCCCACTTCTTTCCAACATTCTTAGAAGTCTCAGTTCAAATTGGCAAGAAAAAGAAATGAACGGTTTAAACTGGAAAGGGAGAAACAAAACATTGAATATTTGTAGATTATACTTATTGTCTACATATAATATTGTCTGCAAAACCACTGATAAATTATTACATTAAGAAGAAGGTTTTGCAAGTTTATTGGATATCAAATCAAAAAATACAATTAAATATCTATATACTAGCAACAAATAGTTCAAAAATTTTATTTTTTACCTTATTCGTTTTTATTTTTTAAAGATGTGGTCTCACTCTAAAACCCAGACTGGAGTGCAGGGCTGCAATCATAGCCCACTGCAGCCTCAAACTCCTGGGCTCAAGTGGTTCTTCCACCTCAGATTCTCATGTAGCTAGGACTACAGGAGTGTGCCACTACGTCCAGCTAATTTTTTACATTTTTTGTAGAGATGGAATCTCTGTGTTACCCAGACTGATCTCAAATTCCTGGGCTAGAGCAATCCTCCCACTTCAGCCTCCCAAAGTGCTGGGATTACAGGCGTGAGTTATTGGACCCAGTCAAAAATTAGATGTTTTTAAATGATACAATTTATAACCACACTAAAATTTATCGAGCACTTGTGGAAAAATATAGCAAAAGATGCACATATCAATATTTTTAAAATTATAAAATGTTACTGAAAGACATTAAAGAGGACCTAAACAAAAAGAGAGCAAGGACCATGTTTTTGCATAGAAAGAGTTAATATTTTAAACAGATCAATTGCTGCAAATTTTTTATTTATACTTCTTTGCAATTTTAACCAAAATCTCAAAAATTTGTTATTTTTTTCCAGAAACCTGTCAAAATAATTCTAAAATTTATATGAAAACACTGAAGACAAAAAATAGCCAAGACACTCTTGCATAAAAACTTGGTGGAAGCACTTGCTCTCCTAGATACCAAACTTAATAAAATGTGTGATATTAGCAAGGACTAGACAGACTCCAAAAGACCTGAACACATATGAACACCTATCCTAAGTATGCACTGCAGAGTAATGCAAAAATGACAGAATTTTAAAAAATAAACTATTGCTGAGACAATTGGGTATTCTTATGCAATAAAAACATATTGGTGTTCTTTCTCATGCTATATATAAACTCAATTCCAGGTATATTATAGACCTAAATATGAAAAGCAACATATAGGATTTCAGAATTGGAAATGGTTCTTAAACAACACATTTAGAGCACCAAGGAATGGAAGAGCAAAAAGGAAAACATAAATTTGACCACATTAAGAATAAGAATTCATCAAATAACCAGGTGTGGTGACTCATGCCTGCAATTCCAGCACTTTGGGAGGTGGAGACGAGAGGATTGCCTAAGCTCAGGGGTTCGAGACCAGGACTACTTGGTGAGACCTCACCTCTACAATAAATCAAAAAATTAGACAGGCGTGGTGTTGCATGGCTGTGGTTCCAGCTGCTTAGAAGGCTGAGGCGGAAGGATGGCCTGAGCCCAGCAGGTCAAGGCTGCTTTGGTCGTGAGGGTGCCACTGTATGCTAGCCTGGGAGACAGTGAGATTCCTATGCAAAAAAAAGAAATATGCCATTGGAAAAAAAAAATGAAGCCTTGTATAAGAGTTATCCAGTGGAGTATTTTTTTAAAGGAAAATTAAAAAATAAAAATCAAGCCTCAGAGTGAAAGAAGACATTTGCAACTCATACAACTGAAAGGAGCATGTTCAGAATATTTAATGAACTATATTATCAGTAACAAAAAGTTCTCAGTAACAGTGTTCAAAGGACTTGGGTGAGATATTCCTTCAAAAGAAAACCACAATGGGAATAATTATATAAAAGCAAGTTCAACTTTATCAATATCATTATTGATAGACCTTCACATTTTGTCACACTGGAAGGTCTTTGGAGAAGGTAACATGGAGGTAGCCATCATCTTCTGTGATGACAATGCCTTCCTTGGTAATACCTCCTGAAGAAACTGCCTGAGGCTGTTTTATAGTTAATTTTTATTTATTTTATATTTCCGAGTTGGAGTCTCACTCTGTTGCCCAGGTTGGAGTGCAGTGGCAAGATCATGGCTCAGGCGATCCTTCTGCTTCAGCCTCTCAAGTAGCTGGGACACAGGCACATGCCACCATGCCAACCTATTTTAAAATTTTTTTGTAGGTCTTGCTACGTTGCCGAGGCGGGTCTTGAAATCAGCTCAAGCAATCCTCCCGCCTCAGCCTCCCAAAGTGCTGGGATTACAGGCTGCCGCACCCAGCCTAAACTTTTTTTTAACAAGTAAATACGAGTATGCTTTAAAATAACAATGAAAAGTATAATGGCCGGGCACGGTGGCTCACGCCTATAATCCCAGCACTTTGGGAGACTAAGGTGAGAGGATTGCCTGAACCCACAGGCTCAACACCAACCTGGGCAACTTGGCAAGACCTCATCTCTACAATTAAAAAAAAAAAAAATTAGCCGGGCGTGGTGGCATGTGCCTGTAGCTCCAGCTACTTGGAAGGCTGAGGCAGAAGAATTGCCTGACCCCAGCAGGTCAAGGTTGCAGTGGCCGTGAGCAGTGTGCCACCGCACTCCAGCCTGGGCAACAGAGTGAGACTCCGACTAAAAAAAAAGTGTATTAAATACATAAGCCAGTGACATAGTCATTTGTTATTATCAAATGTTATACATTATACATAATCATGTGTGCTATGCTTTTATACGACTAGCAGGGCTGTAGGTTTGTTTACACCGTCATCACCACAAATTCATGAGTAATGCGTTGTGCTACAACATTATGATGACGACAACATCACTAGGTGTTGGGAACTTTTCAGCTCCATTATAATGTTATGAGGCCACTGTCATATATGTGGTCCGTTGTTGACCAAATAATTGTTTTGCATGCATGGTTGTAAAACAAAGCTACAAAATAACTTGGGAAATGTTTGTTAATGAGTTTTTAAAGAAGTTTATACATACAATTTTTTTTTGAGTCAGCGTCTCACTCTGTCGCCCAGGCTGGAGTGCAGTGGCATGCTCACGGCCACTGCAGCCTTGCCCTGCTGGGCTCAGGTGATCCTTCCACCTCGGCCTTCCAAGGAGCTGAAGCCACAGGCATGCACCACCATGCCTGCCTAATGTTTTGATTTATTGTAGAACTGAGGTCTCGCCATGTTGCTCAGGCTGGTCTCGAACTCCTTCGCTCAGGCAATCCTCTTGTCTCTGCCTCCCAAAGTGCTGGAATTACAGGCATGAGCCACCACACCTGGCCTACATACAATATTAAATACACCAGAATATGAACAATCTGGACGAATTATCTTTCTAGCTCTCTGATTTTTCCTGAAGTTAATGTATATTACTTATACATAGGGCCAGGTACGGTGGCTCACACCTGTAATCCCAACACTTTGGGAGGCTGAAGTGGGAGGGGGATTGCTTGAGGCCAGGAGTCTGAGACCAGCTTGGACAACAAAGCAAGACCCCGTCTCTACATTAAAAGAAAGAGAGAGAGAAAGGAAAGAAAGAAAAAGAAAGAAAGAGAGAGAGAGAGAAAGGAAGGAAGGAAGGAAGAAAGATAGATAGATTAGCTGGGCATGGTGGTGTGTTCCTGTAACCTCATCTACTTAGGAGACTGAGGCAGGAAGATTGCTTGAACCCAAGAGTTCAAGACTGCCACAGCATTCCAACCTATATGACAGAGTAAAACTGTCTAGAAAATTGTATGTATCTATTTACCTATATCTTATATATATAGGTAAACATGAATAAGATTTTAAGAAAATGTATGTTAAGAAACTTTTTAAGCATAAAATTTTATATCATCCAGTTATTCATGTTTATCCTGTCATAGGAAGATTATACTTACTCTTTTCTACGATACTTATTTCTGTTTTCTAAGACCTGTTATTTAGAAGCCTCAACTTTTTTAGTCATTTCACTTTAAATAACCATTTCCCACAGGTGCTGGATATAAATGGAGTTGATGTTACCCCTCGACCCCTTTACCATCCAGATCCACAGACTGGGCCAGCGAAGCCAAATAAACTCTTTACATCACAGGAGGGATCGCTTGGCTCAGACTTCATATCTTCCTATACCCTTTATCAGAATACCACAAATCCTAATATGTTAGGGCAGTTTACAAGGTAGAGTATACTTAGTTGTTCTTTTCTATGTTTTATATATATATATATATATATATAACCTCTCCATTTAAATTGCATCTGTGTAACTTAGATATCAGTTGTCTCCAGTCTCCTTCCACCTTCCATCTATCATCCTAGTGTGCCATATCTAATGAAACAGAGATGTTTTTATTTGATGCAGAGCCCTTCATATCTTCTGAGTTCCTGTACACCCACAACAAGTATTGGTGAGAGAGTACACACACACACACACACACACGCGCGCACGCGCATATATATTTTTTTTACCTGAGTAAAAAAAGATGGTACTAACGTCACATATAATTAATTACAAATTCTTGTCAGACATATTTTTTTTCTGTTTTCTTCAGCTTCTTTTGTGCTGCATTTTATGGGAAGGGGTGGCTCTCCTTTTTCCCTGTTCTCCCACACATGTCTCTATCCTCCTAACGATTGATTTTTAATGCACAGCAATTATGTGCTGCTACAGAGCTTGCCTTGGAATTGCATACAAAACACAGGAGCATGCCCAGCGAAACAAAGGACATTCCAAGACACACACTCTTGGCGAGCAGTTGAAGCTAAATAGAAAGGAAATAAAAAGTATTAACATCGTGGAGTAATGTTAAGTTCATATGTTTAAGGAAATTATTTTGGGGATCTTTCATTGATTTCTTGCTGAGTACATGTATTTTTTAAAATTAAATCTGAATCAGGCCTTACTAAAATTGAATAAGATGGCATTCGAACAATGAGAGGAAGCCAGGTGAAAAATGAAAGGAAAGGAAGTATTCCTGCCTGAGGCCCTGAAGTAAAAGCTCCATAAGATTGAAGAACTTAAAAATAAAAAGCATAGGGAGAGTGATGACAAAGCTGAGGAGGCTGGGTTGGTAGGCTGAGTTTTGGAATTTTGTACTAAATGTATTGGGAATTCATTGAAGAACACTGAAGAGGCATAGGTTTGACATGTTTATCCTCTGTTGATGAAACTCTCTATAAAGAGCATTAAGAATCAACTCATTATTTAAAAAATGAATTTATTTGATCTGTTTGTTTATATGATCATTGCATATTTGATTTCTCCATCTGATAATATGTTCTAATTTATATATCTTATTGCCTATAAAGGACATCTAAATAGATGATAACATTGTTATTCATTATTAAAGGTCAGTTTTAGGAAGCAGTACAGTTTCCAAGTCCAGTGCATCAACAACTGAATCAATAGCAGAAGACCTAGAAGAATCATCCTATAAACGAGAAAAATTGACCAGTTTCACAGGTAATGAAAATGTACTTTTTAATTTCAGTAACAGTCCATTAGTTATTTAATTAATAGACTTATTACTATTATTAATATACTCATACCTACTATAGAAGTATGGTAAAGATTCCCAGATGTTGGCTTATGAAGTAGCTACATGAGCTCTACCAGGGGAATCTCTCTCTTTAAGCTCCCAAGGTGATTCTTCAATCATCAGCCTGAGGAACCACTGGTTGTGTGTTAAGGCTCAACTTCAACTTGGGAGACAAATAATTCTGGTATATTTCTGGTCAATTTCATAATGACATGCACTGAGTGTGATGGGAACATTTAGAAAGAGTAATTAACTCCTTTGAGGTGAAAAAGAAAAAAACTTCACAAAAAATATTGCTGACTTTTGAATTGGGTTTTTTAGGATAATTAGTTATTTGTCAGGAGAAGAACCAGGGAAAGCCTAGTCCATGCGAAGGGTAGAACATAAGGATATGGAAAGGATTGTGGAAATGAAGATACAAGAATAAGGAAATAATGGATGATCAAAAGTGCTGTAAGAAATGGTTACATTGTTGAAGGATACTTGATTTGGAGTGCAATAAGGATGTCTTTTAACGATAATGAGAAACTGGGAGGATACTTGTGACGTTGGAAAATTAAGAGCTCTTCTCTTTTGGCATTAGGAGAAGGAACAGGAATGCTTCTGACAAGTAACAGAATACCCAATAACATGAACTTAAATATTTATTTTTCCCACATTAAATGAAGATAAGAGATAGATAACTTTTGGGTTTTTTTTTTAATTCAGTTTTGTTAGTATCTGGATTGGTAGTTTTGCTATTCTCTTTCCTAAAGCCTTTTCCTCTTGCCTCATGGTCTCGAAACATCTTCCCCAGCTCTGGACATTTTATTCACATTAAAGGCAGAAAGAAGGAAAAAGGCGGTAGCACCAGTCATGTCTCTATTTATTGGGGAAGTGAAACATTTCCCAAACGTTTTCCCTATTCCTTTGTATTTTTGCTTTCATCTCATTGGCCAAAACTTGTTACGACCATCCTTAGCTTCAAGAAAGGCTGGGAAAGTTAACTGCTTGATCTCTCAGCCTCTGTTAATGGAAAGAGGCAAAGGAAGGGAGAAGGGGGTTAAGAATACAAACTTAACCAAACAGCAATGTCTGCTGCAGGAGAGACCCACGGTCCTTCTCTCAGAAGGAGGCAGGGAGAATTGGATTATTGTCATTACCTCCCCAGCTTTCTGTATATACATTCTTGCCACCTTCCAATCTATATTTTCAAACTGTATCCAGGATGGTTTTTTAGAAACACAATTCAATCACATCCTTCTCTGCTTTAAGAACCCTTCAAAGAATGTATATTTAGGATAAAGACTAATTCTTTATGTAATGTAATGATTTGCCTTGAAGTCTTCCTTTGCTTGTCTATCTCAAAAACAAACAAAAACAAGTAACACAAATTCACCTCCAGAAGCTTTAAGGAAAAATATAGATGTGTATATCATCTTGGCCAGTTGCTGATGAATTCTAACCACAAAATCATCCTCTAAAAGTAATGACACCTAAACAACTCTACTTCTACCACCTGGCTTTTTTAGACCAGAACACTGCTGTTCACATTTTTTTTTTTTTTTAAAGTCTGGGGTCTCGCTCTGTGGCCCAGGCTAGAGTGCAGTGGTGGGTGGCATCACGGCTCACCGCAGCCTCAGCCTCCTGGGCTCAGGTGATCCTTCTGCCTCAGCTTTTCAAGTAGCTGGGACTACAGGCATGTACCATCATGCCCAGCTAATTTTTTTTTTTTTTTTGTAGAGATGAGGTCTCACTATGTTGCCTAGGCTGGTCTTGAACTCCTGGGCTCAAGCAATCCTCTTGCCTCAGCCTCCTAAAGTGCTGGGATTACAGGTATGAGCCACTGTACATATCCCCTTGTTTCTCTCTCTTGAATGTACATTTAAATCATCTGGTATGCCTTGAAAAAATTCCCAGGGTTGAGTCTTACTTCAGGCAAATTGAATTGGGATATCTGGGAACAGGGTTTAGGCCTAAGCAGTGGTATGCTAGTAAATGTTACACTATCCGTATTGGGGCAAGGAATACCCTCATGTGTGGCTTTTGCCAATTTCCATGTTATAAATCTTCTCACCACAGCAGGTTTCAAACTCCCAACATAAAATTCCTGAATGGGAAGTTGGGAGCAGATCCTTAGTTACACACCACCACACAGATAACAGTAGATATTTCATTTTATTTATTTATTTATTTATTTGAGTTGGAGTCTCACTCGGTCGCCCAGACTGGAGTGCAATGGCCGCTCCCGGCCACCGCAGCCTCGACCTGCTGGGCTCCGGCGATCCTTCCACCTCAGCCTTCCAAGTAGCTGGAACTACAGGCGCGCGATACCACACCCGGCTAATTTTTTGATTTATTGTAGAGATGAGGTCTCACCAAGTTGCCCAGGCGGGTCTTGAACCCGCGGGCTCAGGCAATCCACTCACCTCAGCCTCCCAAGGCGCGGGATTACAGGCTGAGCCACCGAGCCCAGCTTCAGTAGATATTTTAAATAACCACAAGAGCTTAGAGAGTAGTAAAATTTAATATCATAATTGGGATGTGATGAGTCTTGAGTAATTATTTTCTTTGTTTTTAATATGTTGTATGTAAATATAACTGACTTGTTTAATTTACTTAATTATAAGCTTATATAATTTAATTCTGAATAATGGCTGTGTTCAACAACTGGCTCACAAAATTCCTGAAAACTTAACAGTTTTCAAACTGGTATAGTCTGCTCTAATATTCTTTTAGATACAAATATATTTACAATTTTCCCAGGTGATTCTAAATGAGTGTTACAAAATATTGATGCCTAGGTTGCATGCCCAGAATTCTGATTTAATAATTATGGGATGATGCCTGCTCATCAAAAATTTTAAAAGATGTCCAGGTAATAAGAAATGTGCAGTCTTTACTTGAGAACCTCTTCTTTACAGTGTACTTCTCAGACTAGTAGTGTTAGCATCATCTGGGAATTTGTTAGAAACACAAATTCTCAGACCCTCACCTAGGCCTGCTGAACAAAAATCTGGGGATGGACTTCCAGTTTCAGCTCCAACACATAGAGAATTTAGAAGTCATTACTCCTGTTTTGTAGTAGGAAAAAGTTGGACATATTGAACATTATCAACTTTTCTTGGACTCATCAGAAAACTGAGATGACAGGGCAAACCACCTTGAGATGGGGAGAGAGACAATTCAGAGAAATGTATCTCCCAAGATTTGCTTACCGTAGCTAGGGGAACACGTAAATGATTCTTTTTCACAAATTGCTGAAGGTTGAATGCTTACTAGTGTGACTGACAAAGTTGGCTTGGCCCCCAAAATGGAATTCTTTCCTGCCAAGTGTTACAAAGCTAGTTTAAGAAACTGAAAGTGAGGTCAAATGGGACAGGCTTCAATTCTATGGCCTCAAAGTGGAGAAACAGGAACATGGTTCTCAAATCAACTTCTCACCAGGTGGGAGGTGAGGGAATTAAAAATAGGGTTTTTTCTAATGAAGAGGGTGGACATTAAAAACAAGGAGGAATATTCATGTCTTTTCTGGGAATGGGCAGTGAACTTCTTTGAACCTGAGTGCCACCTTTCTACTGTCCTTTTATGGTTTCTTTTGGTTGTTATCATGGTGATTGTCAACAGTCATGGCACTGGTGGGAGTGTCATTTTGAAATTCTATTACAAAAAGGTTAGAGGTTCTTCAGAGGTCAAGTGAGCTGCCATCTTGGATCCCATCAGTTTAGCTGCTCTGATCAAGAGGAGAATTCTGTCTTTTGGACTTTCTGTTTCTTAAAGATGAGCAGACTTAGCCTGAGGTGGAAATTTAGCTATGTGCTGTGGGCATTACACTGGTTAACAATTGTGTGAGAGTAAACAATTCCTGGGGGATCACAGTCACAAGAGAAGGGAGGGCCGCCCCCTTATATGGAATTCTGGGAATTCTAGGAATGGACTAGATTCTTTCAGTGAGGATCTAAGAAAGATATATGGTACTAGTGGCTCTGGCTAGGGAGGGAAAGGACAACCACCTTGAAATACTCACAGTCTCTTCTTTCTAACAAAGACCTAGTCTAGGGATGGGGTGCAGGAGTGGGAGAGACTATATCTCAGTTAGCAAAAAGGAATTCTACCCTAGCATCAACCTTCCTCTGTTAACTAGGAGAGACTAGAGCAGTGTTCAGGGCTTTAAAGAATTGGATTGGCAACATTGTTGTTAGAGAAAGAAGTGAGGGCAGGAATAAGAAAATTATACCCTTGGAGTAGGAACAGAAATACTTGTGGACACTACACCTCCAAGGAATAGGTTCATTGAGAGTCCAAAACTTAGCTTATAGTATACTTCCCTTCTCCATACTTTACCACCAATGAGCCTCCAGGGTAATAATACTGGATTACAGCCAAAAGAGTTGCAAGACACAGGCTTTTTCTAAGGAGCAATACAAAAAGAAGCCCCACAACCAAGAGAGGAAACAAAACAAGGACTTTGGAGGCCTTCATACCTGTAGCTACAACAATATTAAATACAACCAAACCCCTAGTCTAATTACCGTAAATTCTTAAGCTAAAAGCCTATTCACCTGAGCATCTGTGACAGGATACAATATGTTTGACTTTCCACAGAAAGTCATTAGGAATGTGAAAGGGCAAGAAAAAAATATTCTTAAACGATCAAACAAGCATCAAACCCAGACTCAGCCATGACACAAATTTAAAAATTGTTGGACAGAGAATTTAAACTAATTATGATTAATATGCTAAGAGTGCTAATGAGCCGGGCTTGGTGGCTCAGCCTGTAATCCCACGCCTTTGGGAGGCTGAGATGAGTGGATTGCCTGAGCCCGCGGGTTCGAGACCCGCCTGGGCAGCGAGACCTCATCTCTACAATAAATTAAAAAATCAGCCGGGTGTGGTAGCGCATGCCTGTAATTCCGGCTACTCGAAAGGCTGAGGCGGAAGGATCACCGGAGCCCAGCAGGTCGAGGATGCGGTGGCCGGGAGCAGCCACTGCACTCCAGTCTGGGTGACAGAGTGAGACTCCAACTCAAAAAAAAAAAGAGTACTAATGGAAAAAAGTATACAACATACAAGATGTGTAATGTTAGCGGAGAGGTGAAATTATATGAAAGAGTCAAAATGAAATGCTAGATATCAAAAATACAGTCATAGAAATGAAGACTATCTTTGATAGGTCAGTAAAACTTCCCAAATTAAAATGCAAAGAGAGAAAATAATGTAAAAAAAATAGAACAGTCATCCAAGAACTATGGGACACTATCAAAAAGTGTAACACAAGTATAATTGGAATACCAAAAAAGAAGAAAGAGAAAATGAGATAGAAGAATACTTGCAGCAATTCTGGTTGAGAACATCCCCAAATTGTCAGACATGAAACCAAAGATACAAAAGCTTAGAGAATATCAAACAAGATAAATATCAAAACAAGACAAAAACAAAAAACCTAGGAATATTATATTCAAATTCCATATAACCAAAGACAAAGAGGAAATCTTGAAGGAAGCCAGAAGGAAAGAATACCTATAGAAGATACCTATACCAAGGATATAAATTACAATGGGCTTCTCCAGAAGAAGAGAGAGGAACAAAAATCTTTAAAGTGTTGAAACTGACATTCTACAATTCTCTAACTAGAAAATTTATCCTTCAAGAATGAAAGATAGGCCGGGCTCAATGGCTCAGCCTGTAATCCCGCGCTTTGAGAGGCCGAGGTAAGTGAATTGCCTGAGTCTGCGGGTTCGAGACCCACCTGGGCAACTTGGCAAGACCTCATCTCCACAATAAATAAAAAAAATTAGCCAGGCGTGGTAGCGCACGCCTGTAATTCCAGCTACTTGGAAGGCTGAGGCAGAAGGATTACCGGAGCTCAGCAGGTTGAGGCTGCGGTGGCCAGGAGCATGCCACGGCACTCCAGTCTGGGTTACAGAATGAGACTCCAACTCAAAAAAAAAAAAAAGAATGAAAGATAAATGAAGATTTTCCCAAACAAAATTCTGAGATAATTCACTGCCAGTAGACCTGCTCTGAAAGAAATGTTAAAAGAACTTTAGGCAAAAGTAAAATGATCTAGATGAAAAACTTGGATTTACATAAAGAAAGGAAGTGCATTGGAAAAGGGAGAAATTAGGGTTAAATAATGTCTTATTCTTAATCTGCTCTAAAAGATAGCTGGATTTTTTTGTCAAAGCTATAATGATAAATCTTTTAGATGTTTAAATATTTATAACATATGGATAAGTGAAATGAATGACAGTAATGTCATAAGAAATGGGAGGAAGGAATTGGAAATACTCTGTTATAATGTACCTGCACTATATATGAAGTGTTGCAGTGTTATTGGAAGGTAGATGTAGGAATTTTTTTATTTTTTTTTTGAAGACAGCTTCTTGTTCTGTTACCCAGGCTGGAGTGTAGTGGTACAATCAAAGCTCATTGCAGCCCTGAACTTAGGCCTGGGCTCAAGCAATCCTCCTGCCTCAGTTTCCTGAGTGCCTGAGACTACAGACGTGTGCCAATGCACCCAGCTTAAGTGGGTGATGATGATGATGATGATGATAATGATTTTGAGGAGAGGCTGCAATCTGTTGCCCAGACTGGAGTGCAGTAGTGCCGTCACGGCTCATCACACCCTTGACCTCCTGGGCTCAGGTGATCCTTCCAACTCAGTCTCCCAAGTAGCTGGAACTACAGACATGCACCACCACGCCTGGCTAATTTTTAAACTTTTTTGTAGAGACAAAGTCACGCTATATTGCCTAGGCTGGTCTCGAGCCCCTGGGCTCAAGCAGTCTTCCTTCCTCAGCCTCCCATAGCGCTGGGATTACAGGCATGAGGCACCATACCTGGCCTTATGATGTAGATTGTTTTTACATGTTTTTACATGTATATTGTAGACCCTGGAAAAACCTACTAAAAAAGTTTATAAAAAGAAATGTAAATGTTATGCCAAGAAAGGAGATAAAATGAAACTTTTAAAAAATGCTTAATTTAAACCAGAGAAGGGAGGAAAAGAAGTAATAAAATAAACAAATAGAAGACAAATACAAAGTTGCTAGATTTTAATCCAAGTGTATGAGTAGGCTCTTTAAATGTGAGTGGTCTACACATATCAGTTCAAAGAGATCGACAGGGCAATTAAAAACAAAAAATAAAAAGCAAGACCCTACTATACGCAGTCTATATAAAACCCACTTTAAATATAAAGGTACAAATAGATTGTAAGTAAAAGGTTTGGTCTGGTGACAGAATGAGACTCTGACTCAAAAAAAAAAAAAAAAAGTAAAAAGTTGGTGATATAACAAAATAACAGTAATTTAATGAAAGCTGTTATAGCTGCATTAATGGCAGATATAGCACACTTCAGAATAAGGAAGATTATCAGACATAGACCGAAATTATGAAATGATGAAATGGTCAATTTTACAATAAGGCATAATCCTAAGTGTTTATGCACCTATCAACAAAGCATAGAAATACATGAGGCAAAAACTCATGATAGAGCTGAAAAGAGAAATAAGCATATTCACTATTACACTATTACAACTGGAGACTTTAACAGCCTCTGTCTGCATTTGCTGGATCAAGCTGGCAGAGTCAGTAAGAATGACATGAACAGCACTATCAACCACTACCTGATATGTATAGAGTATTCCCATTTAACACATCACCACGCTTACACAAAACATTCACCAAGACAGACCACATTCTGTAGACCGCATAAAACATTTCAATAAATCAAAAAAAATAGAAATTATATGCAGTATGTACTCAGGTGATGACAGAAATAAGCTAAAAATCAAAAGAAAGATAGCTGGAAATTTCCCAAACATTGTGGATTAAACCACACAATTATAAATAACCTATGGGTCAAAGAAGAAGTCTCAAGAGACATTTAAAAGTAATTAATTTGAACTAAATGAAAATGAAAATACAACTCATCTAAATTTTGGGGTGCAGAAAATGCCATTTTTAAAGGGAAATTTATAGCACCAAGTGTATATGTTAGAAAAAAAGAGCCATATAAAATTAATAAATTAGGTTTCCACTGCCCAGTGGGACCCCTGGCTGGGCTCTGTTATCAGGGGGAACTGCTGTCTGGGTACTTCAGTGGCTTCTGGTCAGGTTGATCATAGAATATATTCCCTGGCTAGGCAGTTCTGCTACTTGGTATCTGCAGTTGGGCAGGGTTGCAGATTGGGTTTCAAGGAGGGACCACTTCTGAACTTATTTCACAAGGCCAGCTTTATCCTGAGACCAAAGCCAGACATGAACATTATAAGAAAAGAAAATTACAGGCCAATCTCTTTGACGAACATAGATGCAAAAATCCTTGACAAAATACTAGCAAACTGGATTCAACTATACATTGACAGGATCATCCAGCACAAACGGTAGAATTTGTCCCTGTGATGCAAGAATGTTTCAACATATGCAAATTAATACATATGATACATCACATTGATAGGATGAAGGACAAAAACCATATGAACTAATACAGTAAAGTTGCAGGATAGAAAACCAATACTCCTTCCTTCCTTCCTTCCTTCCTTCCTTCTTTCCTTCCTTCTTTCCTTCCTTCTTTTTATTTTTTTGGGGCTGGGTCTTACTCTGTCACCCAAGCTGAATCACTGCTCACGATCACTGCTCGCCACAGTCTCAACCTCCTGAGCTCAGGTGGTCTTTCCACCTCAGCCTCCCAGATGACTGGAGCTGCAGGTGTGCACCACCATGGCTGGTTGGTTTTTTGACCTTTTTTATGGATATGAGGTCTCTCTGTGTTGCCTAGGCTGGTCTCAGACTCCTGGGCTTGGGCGGTCCTCTTGCCTTGGCCTCCCTAAGTGCTGGGATTGTGGGCGTGAGCCACCACATCAGGCCAAATATTTTGACATATTTCTTTCCTTTGTGCATATATTTTTGTTTTGTTAAGATCAATTGCTTGATTGAGATCGTGTATGTTAGACTTAACTTTTTATACCTCATCTTATCCACTCTTCATCTTCTACTCCATATGTTCTTGTATTTTAAGAATCTGTATGCATAATTACCTGGCAGGGGAGGGACCATGATCACAAAGATGGTTTTCCCAGGGGGAAGCTTATCCACTGTACTCTCGATGGGCTGACCCCTGGGATTTCCCCAAATGTGGGAAGCTTAACTGCATAATTTGTGGTAGTGGGGAACTGTGTTCAAACTAGAGACCAAAAAAAAAAAACCCAAAAAAACAAAACAAGACAGTATGCAGCATGGGGAAGGAGCAGAGGGAGGCCTTGAAATTTCACATGTATATTTCATTAAATATAGGCTATCACACAATAGACAAAAATCAGTAGCATTTCTATATGCTAGCAAACAATCTGAAAAGTAAATCAAGAGAATAAGCACATTTACAACAGCTACAAAAAAATCAGAGAACTTAGGAATAAAGTTAACCAAGGAGGTGAAAGACATGTACACTGGAAACTATAAAACATTTATCAAAGAAATTGATGAAGACACAAATAAATAGAAAGATATTCCATATTCATAGATTGGAAGAATTAATATTGTTAAAATGTTCATACTACTCAAAGTGACCTACAGCTTTAATTGCAATCCCTATCAAAATCTAAGTGTTGGAGTCTTTTGTGGCTTCAAACAAATTTTATAATTTTTTTTATTTCTGTAAAAAAAAGTCATTAAGATTTGGATAGAAATACAAAAAATCAATCCAAAAATTCATACGGAACCACAAAAAAATTTCAAATAACCAAGGCAATTATGAGCAAAAAAGAACAAAGCAAAGTAAAAAAAAAAAATCTACTACCTGATTTCTTTCTTTCCTTTTCTTTTTTCTTTTTTTTTTTTGAGTTGGAGTCTCACTGTCACCCAGACTGGAGTGCAGTGGCTGCTCTCGGCCACCGCAGCCTCGACCTGCTGGGCTCCGGTGATCCTTCCGCCTCAGCCTTCCAAGTTGCTGGAACTACAGGCACGCGCTACCACGCCCGGCTGATTTTTTTGATTTACTGTAGAGATGAGGTCTCGCCTGCCAAGGCGGGTCTCGAACCCACGGGCTCAGGCAATCCACTCACCTCAGCCTCCCAAAGGTGCGGGATTACAGGCTGAGCCATCAAGCCTGGCTCCTTTTCTTTTTTCTTTTTCCTTTTTCCTTCCCTCCCTCCCTGCCTGCCTGCCTGCCTTCCTTCCTTCCTTCCTTACTCTCTTTTTTTTTTTGGCAGAATCTTCCTCTCCTGCCCAGGCTGGAAGTGCAGTTGTGCAATTCCGGCTCACCACAATCTTGACTTCCTGGGTTCAAGTGTTCCTTTGGCCTCAGCCTCCTGAGTAACTGGGACTACAGGCATGTACCACCATGGCCAGCTAATTTTTGTATTTTTTTGTAGAGACAGGATCTTAACTATGTTGCCTAGGCTGTTCTCAAACTCCTGGGGTCAAATAATTCTCCTGCCTCAACTTCCCAAAGTGCTGGGATTACAGATATGAGCCATCACACTTGACCCTACTACCTGATTCCAAACTATACTACAAATCCATAGTAATTAAAACAGCATTGTACTGGCAAAAAAAAAAAAAAAAAATAGCCTGACCAATGGAACAAAATAGCTCAGAAATAAACCTACACATGTACAGCTAATTGATTTTTGATAAAGGTGGCAAGAATATACAATGAGAAAAGGATAGTCTCTTCAGCAAGCAATGTTGGGAAAACTGAATAGTTATATGCAGAAGAATGAATCTAGACTCTTGTCTCACACCCTATAAAAAATCAACTTAAAATGAATTAAAACTTGAACATAAGACCAGAAACTGTAAAACTACCATGACATTGATCTGGGCAATTGCTTTTTTGGATATGACCCTAAAAGTGCCGACAACAAAAGCAAAAATAGACAAATGGGATTACATCAAACTAAGCACAGCACAGCAAAGGAAACAACAATATGAAGAGACAACTTATAGTTTGGGAGAAAATATTTGCAAACCAAACATCCAATGAGGCATTAAGATCCAAACTGTATAAGGAGCCCAAACAACTCAATGACAAGAAAACAAAAAATCCAATTAAAAAATGGTCAAGGAGCCGGGCTTGGTGGCTCAGCCTGTAATCCCGCACTTTTGGGAGGCTGAGATGAGTGGATTGCCTGAGCCCGCAGGTTCGAGACCCGCCTGGGCAGCAAGGCCTCATCTCTACAATAAATCAAAAAATTAGCCAGGCGTGGTAGCGCAGCCCTGTAGTTCCAGCTACTTGGAAGACTGAGGTAGAAGGATCACCTGAGTCCAGTAGGTTGAGGCTGTGGTGGCTGTGAGCGTGCCACTGCACTCCAGCCTGGGCCACAGAGTGAGACTCCAACTCAAAGAAAACCAAAAAAACAAAAAATGGACAAGGGATTTTGATTTGATGTTTCTCAAAAAGAGACATACAAATGGTCAATAGATATATGAAAAGATGCTCAACTTCTCTAACGATTAAGAAAATGCAAATTAAAACCACAATGATAGATCATCTTACACCTGTCAGAATGCTGTTATGAAAATGATGAAAAATAAGTCTTGGCAAGGAAGAGGAGAAAAGGGGGTCCTTATACAATGTTGATGGGAATGTAAACGAGTACAGCCATTTTGGAAAACTGTATGTAGTTTCCTCAAAGAGCTAAAAATAGAATTGCCATATGATCCAACAATCTTACTTCTGGTATTCATCAGAAAGATTTGACATCAGTCTGTCTATGTCTGCACTCCCATGTTCATTGCAGCACTGTTCACAATAGCCAAGTTCTGAAATCAACCTATGTTCATCAACAGATGAATGGATAAAGAAAATTGGCTAATTTACACAATGGGATACTATTCAGCCTTAAAAAAGTAGGACATTCTGTCATTTGTGACAACATGGATAGAATTGGAGAACATTGTGCTAAGTGAAATAAACCAGGCACAGTTCTCATTTGTACTTAGAATCTAAAACAGTTGATCTCAGAAGCAAAGTGTAGAATGATGGTCACGGAGGCTGGGGGTTTAGAGGAATGGGGAGATAATGATCAAAAGGTACAAAATCTCAGTAGGAATATGGGTTTGTTTTTTTTTTTTTTAGGTTTAATGTGATGAATATAGTGGAAAATAGAGTATTATACATTTATTGTTTTGAGTCAGAGTCTCACTCTGTCACCTAGGCTGGAGTACAATGGCACAATCATGGGATCATGGCACCATAGCCTCCACCTGCTGGACTCAGACAATCTTTCTGCCTCGGCCTTCTAAAGTAGCTGGGACTTTACAGGCGCCTGCCACCATACCCAGCTAATTTTTATTTATTTATTGTAAAGATGATGTCTTGCTGTGTTGCCCAGGCTGGTCTCAAACTCCTGGTCTCAGGCAGCCCTCTTGCCTCAGTCTCCCAAAATGCTAGGATTACAGGCATGAGCCACCATGCCTAGCCAAGCATTGTACATTTCAAAATTGAAAAGAAAGAAATTTAAAATGTTCTCATCACAAAAATGATAAGTATTTGAGATGATGGATATGTTAACTAATTTGATTTAATTATTTCACATTTTATTCATAAAATCACTTTGTACCCCCTAAATATACACAATTATAAATGATCAGTTTATAATTAAAATTACATATACATAAAAATACATGATATTATAAAATACCTTCTTAAACTATTTCAACTCGAATATTATTTTAAAATAAGATATTTAGAAAATTATGACACAGGCAAAATGACACTAGCTTTATTTTTTTAAAAAAGGAAAAAAATACAGATTGGAAAGTAAGACTACTGTCCATATTTACAGATGACATCAAAATCTGTGTAGAAAATTCTTAGGAAAACACAGACACAAAAACCCATCTGATTCTAATAAGCTTGCATCCCACAGCATTGTAGGATACAAGGTCACTATATAAAGCAAACTATCTTTTTATATGTCATCAATGAACAATTGAATTTGAAAATTTAAAAAGCAGTACCATTTACAGAAGCATCAGAAAAAATAAGTATACATCTAACAAAATATTGACATAATCTGTATGTAGGAAAGTATAAAACAAGAATGAAAGAAGTTTTAAAAATCTAGATAAATGGAGTCCATGTTCATGAGTTGGAATCTCAATATTGTAAAGATATCAACTCTTTGCAATTGTATGTATAGATTCAATCCAATCTTAATCAAAATCCCTGCAATATATTTTATAGATATCAACAAACTCTGTAATTTGCAATATATTTTATAGATATCAACAAACTCTAGAACAGTCAACACAACTCTGATAAAGGAAAAAGTTGGAGGACTCCCTTTACCCAATCTCAAGCACAAGTTTAAAGCTATTATAATCAAGTACATTGATCAATAAAACAGCATACGGAGCCAAGAAACAGACCCACACTAATATCATGAACTAATTTTTGAAAAAAATCACCAAGTCAATTCAATAAACTTTGATGGAGCAATTGTACATCCATGTGAGAAAAAAATACATAGAAATAGACCTTACATCTTACTCAAAAATTAACTCAAAATGGACTGTAGACCTAAATGTAAAATGCCCAAAGTATAAAACTTCTTGGGAAAAAAAAAATCAGTGTAATCTTGGCTTTGGTGGTGAGATTTTAGAGGCACCAAAAGCACAGTCTATGAGAGAAAAAATTGGTAGATTGGACTTTATGAAAATTAAAAATTTGACTTTGTGAAAGACAATGTTAAGTGAAAGAAAACACAAGTCACAGACTGGGAGAAAATACTTGCAAATCAACTATGTGATAAAAGCCTTCTATCCAGAATGCATTAACAACTCCTAAATTGAACAATAATAAATTTAACCCAAAGAAAAATGAACAAAAATTGGAACAATTACTTCACCCAAATGGGTGGCAAATAAGCATATAAAAAGATGCTTAGTTTCATTTGTCATTAGAAAAGTACAAATTAAAACAAAAATGAGATACCACTCACATCCATTAAAATGGCTAAAATTAAAAAAAACCACATACACACGGACAATACCAATTGCTGGCAAGGATGTGGAGGAATAGGAACTCTCATTCCTTGCTGATCAGAATGCATAGGAGTACAACCACTTTGGAAGATAGTTTATACTTTCTTATAAAACTAAACATGCTCATACCATACAAACCAGGAATTGTGCACCTTGATATTTACTCAAATGAGCTGAAAACTTATATTCACACAAAAACCTGCATTCAAATGTTTCTAGCTGCTTAATCATAAATGCAAAAGACTAGAAGCGATCAAAATGTCTTTCTACAGGTGAATGGATAAACAAGCAATGGTACATCCATATAATGGAATATTATTCAACAATAAAAAATGAGTTATGAATCCATGCCTCATGCCCTTTACTTTTAGATGAGCTAAAAGTAAAGAAGTGCCCAAACAAAACAAAACAAAACCCTACAACAAACAACAAAAAAGGGGTATGTAAGAGCATCACAGCTGCTAACAGAAAGAGCTCTCAATGGCAAAAGGTAGAACAATTTCAACAACAAAATAGTGTGAAATTGAATTATAGCCCAAATTATAAAATAAATACCCATGAGGCCATACTGATATAAATATTGAATAAATAAAGAGGAGAGGTAGACAAATCTGTACAGAAGAATGTCAAATGATTATGTAATATTCCTCCTTCAAGAAGGTGGGTATTAACATCCCATCCTGTAAGTGTGGGCTTTTCATGTTGACTTTTCTTCTAAAAAGTACAGTACATAAAGGGGAGAAGGGAAGACTAACTTAAAAGCTGAGAAAGCTGACCAGTACTACCTCAGCCAGGTAACCAAGGCTAATACTATCAGCGATGAGTTATGTTGATAGTGTGTGCTCTTGATATGATATGATGAGAATGACACTTTACCTCTGTAGTCTTCCTCCCAGAAACCCATAACACTTGTCTAACATCAGACAAACACAAATTGAAGGACATTCTACAAAATACCTGACTAGTACTCCTCAAAACCCTCTCACTCATCAAAAACAAGGGAAGTCTGAGAAACAGTCACAGAGAAGCCTAAGGAGACATGATGACTGAATGTAATGTGGTATCTTGGATGAGATCCTGGAACAGAAAGTGACATTATTTAACACCTAGGGACACTGGAATAAATACAGACTTTAGATGATAGAGTATCCATATTGGTTCATTAGTTGCATTAAATGTATCATAGTATCAACAGAGAAAACGGAATATAGGGTATATAGAAACTTAGTGATGTTCTTGCGACTTTTCTGAATACCTAAAACTATTCTAAAATAAGATGTTTATTAAATGTTTTTGATAAAAGTCTATGGGTTAGTCCAAGCAATCTTTACAAGCCCCTAGGTGATTATGATGCATGCTAACCTCTGAGAACCGTGGCTTGACTGTATAACCAAAAGGAGACTTATCCTTCGAAAAGTTTGTGGTTTTAATTGCAAGGTAGGAGACAAACAACATCTTATGCAACGGTTGTCTCTGGATGGTCTCAGTAAATAAGGAATGGATATCTTTGACATGAACTCATAAAGCATATTGATTCTCATATAATCCATTTGTGAGAGGGGTGAGAGTGAACTGTGTTTGTAGCTCAGTTGTACTGTAATTGTATCGGGCCCACAGAAGATTAAATTAGAAGGAAATGGAAGGAAGATAAAGTAAAGGAAGTCTTCCTAGGTTGCTCTCTACGGGGGTCTCCGAGAACAGCCAAAAAATGGCATCCCTTTCCCCCACCAAGTTCTGAATTCATTGAAGAATATGGCAAGGTAGATATAATGGGTTAGAGCCAAAATGTCACATCATGGATAAAAATCTCCAGTTAAACTCCCAAATCTGACAGATGTACCTACCAGTTGGTTAAAGATTCTAGACCACCATCGGCCTCTACCAACACGCTCAAGGGGTTTCATGAGTAAAGGTCTGGAAGAGCCATGATCGTCATAGTGGGCTTGGGAAGCAGCTCTGGGAAGAACCATCAAGCAGGGAGATGTTCATCACTGGCAGTAAAGAGGAACAGACAAAGTATATTGATGGCGTTGTGATTCTTTTCTGGATGGAAAGGCAGGTGGAGTCAGGATCTGCTGGATGACCAGTTTGGAGTTAGGGGATCCAATCCATGAAATAGGCAGATTCTATAGCCTGATTTGGGGTAGTTTCTCACTATGCATCAAATTCAAGCAACATTCAGGAAATGCTGATACCAAAATCCAGGCAGAAATCCTATTTGCCTATGAATGGTAGACTATTACTTTCCCCACTCATGACAGATATCTGAGATGTTACTATATTAGGTTCTATACATGTGATACATCTGACATGAAATCATTTATTTTTATAATTAGCATGTCTATGCCACAGTGATACTTTGAAGTATATATAACTAGGTCGTCAATGAAGATCTGGTTGTCTAGCAGCAAGAAAACTCAGAGAATCAAGAACCCACATTTCTAGTCTCAAAATTGTCAGTATTCCTGTATGGCCTTAGACTTCTTATTTAATGTCTGCTTCTGGTTTTCTTCATTGATGAAGTAAAAAGTATGAATTACATATACCTCAAATTGTGTCCATGTGAATAATTCATTTACCTTTTTGCTTGTCTTGTCTGTCTTAGCCAGATTTACTTACATAAGTCATATCTTTATTTTACTTTAAGAATTTATAGCACATATAATAAAGATGAAAGAATATTTTTAAAAAGAAAGCTCTCTTGCCGGGCTCGGTGGCTCAGCCTGTAATCCCGCGCCTTTGAGAGACTGAAGTGAGTGAATTGCCTGAGCCCACGGGTTCGAGACCCGCCTGGGCAGGTGAGACCTCATCTCTACAATAAATCAAAAAATTAGCCGGGCGTGGTAGCACGCGCCTGTAATTCCGGCTACTCGGAAGGCTGAGGCGGAAGGATCACCGGAGCCCAACAGGTCGAGGCTGCGGTAGCCGGGAGCGGCCACTGCACTCCAGTCTGGGTGACAGAGTGAGACTCCAAATCAAAAAAATAAAAATAAAATAAAAAGAAAGCTCTCCTAGTACTGAAGATTAGCAATTTAAAGTTGTTTGTTTCCAGCCCTGTCCATCTGTATAATATGCTACATTATTATTACCATAATGTAGATTATGTTCTGAACTGCTCTGTTATTTAACATTTAATCACAAGCATATTTTCATGATTTTTTATATTTAATTGCTTTTTAAATGCACTAAATACAGATGAGTATTCCATAATTTATTTAGCCTTTCCAAATGTTGATGATTGGTTTTTGAAATTGATAACTTTTTTTTTAGATTATAAGGAAGGTGTTTTTCTCAGGCTATGAACCTTCTTAAGAGGAGACTGAACCTTAGTCTCTGGAAAGTGTATGTTTTTTTGGTTTTTTCTGAGTTGGAGCCTCTCTCTGACACCCAGGCTGGAGTACAGTGGCACGCTCACGGCCACCACAGCCTCAACCAGCTGGGCTCCGGCAATCCTTCCATCTCAGTCTTCCAAGTAGTTGGAACCACAGGTGTGCACCACCACTCCTGACTAATTTTTTTGATTTATTGTAGAGACGAGGTCTCGCCAAGTTGCCCAGGCTGGTCTTGAACCCTAGGCTCAGGCAGGAAAGCGTATGTTCTGGAATCTTGTTTTCCTGAAGCGATGCGAGCTTTACCTATCCCAAGGGCTTATGGATCCCAGTTTCACAGCGTTTTATTAATAGAAAACATTAACCTCTGATCCATGTATCTCGTCATGACTCATCATGACTCTTTATTACCCACATAACCAATTTCAAACTTACTAGCCCTGAAACTTTATCCTCAGTAAAATTTTCTAAGGACCTTGGACTAAGTCCCGACTATCCTAAAGGTTTATGGTCAGTTCTTTTTAACGTATTATTTGTATAGACATTGAGTTCATTTTATTCCTGTAGTCAACCAGGACTTCTCTAAGAGCCGTGCCTTTCCCTCCTTGTGATAATCATTGGCAGTAGAATGTGATCTAAGTTAAAAGACCACTAGTAAGAGGGCCAAATGAGGAATAAAAGGTTGTTGTAGCTCTAAATTAGAAGTTAACTTCAGAGCCCAAAGAAGGGTCGCATATGATATCCCCCAGATATACTTGCCTACGTGTTCTTGGGTAGTACCAAGAGTCACTAACCCCAGTTCCTCTGTTAGCATTGCGGAGTAGTATAATGAGATACCGTTGGAGTTATGACTTTAGATGTGAGACTGGAATAGGCTTGATATGTCAGCAAGGGAGATTGCTGATGGGTTGTAAGATCCAGTTTGGCTTCGGAAATGTTGGACAGACTACATTTCATAGCATAGCCTGTTCCTTGACCATGTACGTCACCTGCAATGTATGATTCATGATGGTATGTTGGTGACTAGGGAGAAAAAATGAAAATTAAAATAACAATTAGTAAATGATCTTTATTAAGTCATGTATTTTAGATTTGCGAGTTATGAGAGCAATACCTGAAAAAGCTATAACAAAAGAAGACCTGGAGAAGAATATAAAGATAATACTCACAGAGACGGAAACACTGAGATTTTTTGACTTGCCAACAGTCATGGTGTCTGTAGAATCTGAAGAAGCTGAGAAAGTAATGTATGTATGGCTCAGTGGTCGTCACTGTTTCTGTAATTCAATTGCTAAGCCAGGGGTTCTTGTCTTTGTTTCTGTGAAGGGTCCTTGAGGATTCCTGGATATGTTCCTGTGAAATTATATACATAATTGAAATTGTATGGAAAGTAAATGTTTATTTGTATGCAAATTTTTCTAGAGGAAGATCTCATAACCTTACCATATTTTTAAATAATTAGGTGAACTTCTAAGCCAAATAATAAAAGAAATAAAAGAAGTTCCCAAGTATTTATATAGGTCCTTATCGCTTTCTTATACATATATAAAGTATTTCATTTAAAAAAAAAGAACTGACTTTTTATGTTTAAAGCTTAAGAAGGGGAAAATGAATTTACTATGTTAAAGCAGCTTTTTTTTTTTGAGTTGGAGTCTCACTCTGTCGCCCAGACTGGAGTGCAGTGGCCGCTCCCGGCCACCACAGCCTCAACCAGCTGGGATCCGGCGATCCTTCCGCTCAGCCTTCCAAGTAGCTGGAACTACAGGCGCGCGCTACCACGCCCTGCTAATTTTTTGATTTATTGTAGAGATGAGGTCTTGCCTGCCCAGCGGGTCTCGAACCTGCGGGCTCAAGCAATTCACTCACCTCAGCCTCCCAAAGGCGTGGGATTACAGGCTGAGCCACCGAGCCCAGCATTAAAGCAGTTTCTATTTCTCTTTATTAATGAATATAAGTAGATCATTACTTTTACTTTCAAATACACTGATACTCTGTTGTTAGGTGCGTACACACTGATGGTTAGGTTTTCATGGAGAATTGACCCCTTTGTCATTCTGTAATGCCCTTACATGTCCCTAATAATTTTTTATGCTCTCAGGTCTATTCTGTCTAAAATTAATAGTGCTACTGTAAGTAGATGATCAATTGTTTTCAGATTATTTTGCATCAAGTATTATTTAAATATGATTCATAGTACTAAATATGTGCTAAATGCACTAAATATGTTAGTACATAGTACTAAATACACTAAAATAATTTTAGGGTTTATCCCTTTACAAAATATATAATGTAAAATTGGACTATAAAGCATAGTACAATGTTTTATACTATCATGAATAACATACTTTTAAAAGCTCATAAGAAGTAAAGAAAAGTTCCTAGGACAGAAAAAAAAGAAAAGAAAAAATAAGAAAGGTATGTGTGTGTGTGTGTATATATATATATATATATATATATATATATATATATATATATATATATAAATTTTTTTTGAGTCAGAGTCTCACTACAGCCTCCAACTCTTGGGGCTCAGGTGATCCTCCTGCCACAGCCTCCCAAGTGGCTACAGGTGCGTGCCAGCACACCCAGCTAACTTTTTGAACTTTTGTAGAGATGAGATCTCGCTGTGTTACCTAGGTGGGTCTAAAACACAATTATAGACATGAGCTACCATGTCCACCCTGTATAGATAGTTGATCTGAAATCAGAGAGGGAGAGATGCTGGGAGCAAATGTTAATATTAGCACATGAAATCTGGAGACCAATGGTAAGTCGTGGGTTCCCCCTCAAATTGAGAGAGCTGAGATTCGTGTGTTAAGCCAAGACTCTCAAAAAGAGCTCAGTTATCTCAAATGGTCCTAGGGCAGTAGGGTCTCCTGGCCACTATCAAACGCAAACACAAACCTCTGGAGGAAAACATACCCCATTTAGGCTCTTAAGATTCCCTCAGATTGAAATTGGTAAAAGTACACTAAAGCATTAAAGAAACAGGTCACTATGAATAAGAATAAACATAAATAACAAACCCGAGATACAGATACTGAGGACTATGGAAAATCACATTATACGATGTAGA
Organism: Carlito syrichta; assembly: GCF_000164805.1. Taxonomy (NCBI): domain Eukaryota; kingdom Metazoa; phylum Chordata; class Mammalia; order Primates; family Tarsiidae; genus Carlito; species Carlito syrichta. The sequence goes on along the minus strand of NW_007258971.1, from coordinate 549,611 downwards.
ATTTAAAATATGTGTGAAATGTTTAAACAATCACACAAAAATTGGAATAAATAAGAAGAAATCTACAAAAAAGAGATATACTTAGTGCATTATACTGGCACTCCAGAATACCAAGTACAAAGGAAGATTTTAAAATTAGAAGGTAACTAGGCACAGTGGCTCATACCTATATTCCTAGCTACTTGGGAGGCTAAAGCAGGAGGATAACTTGAGCCCAGGCATTTAAATCCAGCCTGGGCAATGTAGCGAAACCCCATCTCTTAAATAGATAAATAGATAAATACATTGACATTTCAAAGTAATTTTATTTTTATTTTTATTTTTATTTTTTGTTTTTTTGTTTTGGTTTTTTTTTTTTGAGTTGGAGTCTCACTCAGTCGCCCAGACTGGAGTGCAGTGGCCACTCCTGGCCACCGCAGCCTCGACCTGCTGTGCTCTGGCGATCCTTCCACTTCAGCCTTCCAAGTAGCTGGAACTACAGGTGTGTGCTACCACGCCCGGCGAATTTTTTTGATTTATTGTAGAAATGAGGTCTCGCCAAGTTGCCCAGGCTGGTCTCGAACCTGCAGGCTCAGGCAATTCACTCACCTCGGCATCTGAAAGCGCGGTATTACAGGCTGAGCCACCGAGCCCAGCCAGTAATTTTATTTTTAAAAAAGAAGAAAAACTATAGGGAAAAACATCACCTACATAGAAACAATTAAACTGACACCATTATTAGATATAAAGTTGCAGCCGGGCTCGGTGGCTCAGCCTGTAATCCCAGCGTTTTGGGAGGCTTAGGTGGGTGGATTGCCTGAGTCCGCAGGTTCAAGACCCGCCTGGGCAACTTGGCGAGACCTCATCTCTACAATAAATTTTTAAAAACTAGCCGGGTGTGGTAGCGCGTGCCTGTAGTTCCAGCTACTTGGAAGGCTGAGGCGGAAGGATCTCCAGAGCCCAGCAGGTCGAGGCTGCAGTGGCCAGGAGTGTCACTCAGTCTGGGTGACAGAGTGAGACTTCAACTCAAAAAAAAAAAAAAAGATATAAAGTTTACTACATAATGATAAGAAGTTATGCTAATTCTAAACTTGAACATTTCTAATAAAATAACCTCAAAATATGCTAAACGAAAATTGGAAATTTGATAAGTATATCCCATTAAAGCAGGAAATTGAAACCACACCTCTCTTAATTATTCACAGGTCAGCCAGAGAAAAATTAGTATGGATATAGAAAATTTGAACAAAACCCGAATGGTCATACATAGACCTCTGCACTTAACAATTAGATAACACATTCTTTCCAGCACATGTGGAACACCTATAAAAATCATCTATACACAAGGCTATGAAGCAAGATCTCAAAAATGTCAAAGAAGTAGAAATATACAAACTAAATTATTTGGCCACAATGCAATAAGGTTAAAAATCAATAATATACATCTAAACTAAAACAGACACACATGCAGATACACATTTGAAAGTTCAAAAACACGTTTCTAAAGTCCTCATGGATCAAAGAATAAATCATATTGGAAATTTTAAAAATATTTAGAACTAAAAGCATATGGAGTTAGGGCTAGCATATTATTGATAGGTACTGAGAATAGTAGGACTGTTGGGTGATCCAGTATAAAAGATCATTCAATGTAATCTTTTCCCAAGGATTTTTTTAAAACTCTAATTCACTTTTTGGTGTATTCCACATTAATGAAAGTAATTTTAAGAGAAAGAACAATATAAAAAGATATTTTTGGTGACAATTTTTGTTTATGGGTTTGGTATATTTTATTTTTTATAGCCAGAGAAACAAAAATTATGAAATCCTTTGTAAAAACAGAGTAGGCAATGACCTATATGTTGAAAGGATGATGCAAACTATCAATGGAGCACCAAAGAATAAAGACATTCAATGTGATAAGATCATAATGGAAGACAAAGGTAATTTGTTTTATTCTGCTTGATAAACAACAATGTTTCATTATATATTCTTTGAGTCTGTCAATCAACAAATCAATGTTGAAATGTGTAAAGCAAAAATAGAAATAATTTGGCCAAATCACAACAGTAGTTGGATACTGTGATCTATAGTTTTCAGATTTTGACAAATAAAGATATAGAATTTAAATATAGATTTGAAAAAATATGTATAGATTGGAATAACATAATTACCAACCTTGATTTTTATGCATATTATGGCATAGAACTTTTCATTCTTGAATATTCATGAAATATTTAGAAAAATTGATTATTTACTATGTTGTCAAGAATATCAACCACAACTAATAGCATTTTAAATGTCCCTCACATGCATTAACTGGTTTAATTCTCACAGCAACCTGATGAGGTAGGTATTATGATTCTCCATTTTGGAGATGAGGAAATAGGCCAAGAGAAGTTAGCTACTGGTTCTGGTTTGGAACCTGTGCTTAAACACTACTCTTACCACTTCTTTTTTTTTCTTTTGAGTTGGAGTCTCACTCTGTCACCCAGACTGGAGTGCAGTGGCCGCTCCCAGCCACCGTAGCCTCGACCTGCTGGGCTCCGGTGATCCTTCCACCTCAGCCTTCTGAGTAGCTGGAATTACAGGCGTGCACTACCACGCCCGGCTAATTTTTTGATTTTATTGTAGAGATGAGGTCTCGCCTGCCCAGGCGAGTCTCGAACTCGTGGCCTCAGGCAGTCCACTCACCTCAGCCTCCCAAAGGCGTGGGATTACAGGCTGAGCCGCTGAGCCCGGCACCACTTCTTAACGTGTACAAATTAACAACCTTGAGCACATTGCATAGCAAAAACTCTGTGAGATGTGGCCAAGGAGTAATTAGAAGTAATTGTAATCTTAATTGCCTTTATTACACAGCAAAACTATAAACTAGTTTTTGTTTGCTTTTGAGTTGGAGCCTCACTCTGTTGCCCAGGCTGTGATGCAGTGGCATGATCACGGCTACGGCAGCCTTGACCACCTGGGCTCAGGCAATCCTTCCACTTCAGCCTTCTAAGTAACTGGAACTACAGGCGCACCTTACCACCTTTGGCTAATTTTTTGATTTATTGTAGAAATGAGGTCTCACCAAGTTGCCCAGGTTGATCTTGAACCCCTGGGCTCAGGCAATCCTGTCATCTCCACCTCCCAAAGTGCTGGAATTAAAGTGTGTGAGCCTCCACATCCGGCCTAAATTAGTTTGTTTTTTTAAAAGATTAAAATTACAAACTTCTAGCAAAAAAGTTGACATTGCTTTTAATAAAAGAGCACACATACATCCTGTTGGTGGGAGCATTTATTTCCTACTCCTAATATTTTGTTTTATGTGGAAGAACATGAACATCTCCATCTCTCTCCACTCTCTCACTCATGGCTGCCTGGGAGTGGAGGTGTGACTTGCCTGGTTGGTGAATTGGGGAGCAGGAATATGGGCATGTATGGTTATTGCTTTGCTTTCCCTTTCCTGATGGCATGCTGGCAGCAGGAAGTACAGATTCTGATTGGTTTCTTCATGGGGTACGTTTTGCAAGGGGAGTTACTTTTATTGATCCATATATCCTTAATATTTACCTGGTCTGTATCTAAATTATTTAGTGTAAACTGTCTGTCATTATCTAAAAAGATCTTTATTGTGAAATATATCCTACTAACAGAAGAGCAAATAGCACATATATGTGCGGTGTAAAGAAAGAATTAATCCCATATGCTCAGTTAGGATAAGAGATGGAACATCTCCAGCTGCTAGAAGCCCTGGGACACGCTTCTCTCACAATGCGCTTTCTCCGCACCTCTGGCAGAAGCATCTGCGCTCCTGCCTTTTGGTTTGGCGTTGGCCCGCTTTTGCTTTTCTTTGTGGCTCTTCTCCTGCAGCAGAAGCTGTGGTGTCCTGCCTGCATCACTCCTGTATCACCTTATACTAGCCAAGCTCTGTACACCAGCAACACCAGCATTTCTTGACCTTTTAAAAACCTTTAGACATGTTTTAGACTCAGAAATGCTGAAAAAAAGAAAGTATGTGGAATACTTTTTTCTGATACTAGTTAAAATAAGCTTTCTTCAGTAGTATATTAACTATAAAATTGGGAAGTCACAATCACTCATTACTTACTACCCAGTTTTTATGTGATATTAGGGCATGTGGTTTAAGATCTTGTTATTTTTTAAAATAGCTTTATTGAGGTATACTTGATATAAAAAACTGCACATATTTAATGTATATAATTTGATGGGTTTAAGATTTTCTGTTTCATAGTTTAATTAAACTTGTTTATGAACAAATGGTGGTACTCAAGCACCAAAATTAGTAATCATTTGTTAACTTCAAATAAGAAATATCTTTTCTTCACCCAGATATCCTGCATTGCTGCTTCATATTATGTATATTTATTCATGTGGCAATTATCGTATTAGTGACCATGTAACAATATATTGGTATATACTAAACTTTCAATTAAAAGAAAGAAAAGAAAGGTAATTCAATATTCAAAGTGTTTCTTTTTAAAGTCTCTTCATGAACATGGAACTTCTAGCCTTTCAATTCAGCAAAATATGCTAGGTATCCATGTATGATTTTTTTTTAGGGTGGTATTAAGGTAAAGTCATTAAGACAGAAATACTGTAAAGGAATTTGAGGCCAGGCATGGTGACTCATACCTGTAATCCCAGCACTTTGGGAGACCTAGGCAGAAGGGTCGCTTGATCCTGGAGTTTGAGACCAGCCTGGACAACAGAGAGATCTCGTCTCTATAAAACATCAAGTGTGGTGGCATGTGCCTGTAGTCTCAGCTACTCAGGAGGCTGAGTGGGGAGGATTGCTTGAGTCCAGGAATTTGAGGTGGTGGTGAGCCACAGTTGTGTCACTGCACTCCAGTCTGGGCAACAGAATGAGAAATTAGAGTTAATCCTCTTACCCATTGAAAACATTGAGATACTAAGGCTCCTTCATTCTATATTTGGAAAATTGTAGCAATGATGTAACTGCAGATCCAGAATCTATTTTTATTTTTAAGGAAAATATTGTTTATTAAATCACCATCTTTTAACTGAAAGTTTGGGAAATTTAGCATGTAGGAATATACTGTTACATGACCACTGATAAAATATACAAAAGCATTACAAATCAGCAGTGAAAGGGGCTGGTGGATTTTTATTATTATTTTAAGATAACAAAACACTGACAATTTTTGTTTGGAGGTCATTGTTATGTTTGATGATTTGAATAAATTTAACTAGCTTAAACTAAAATTTTAAAAGAGACGGTAATAACCACACTCCTCTACAAGTTTCTTAAGATCAGATTTGATATCATTTTCCAGTAGGTGCAATCTTTTCACACTAGGAAACTTTACTTGATAAAAATGGAATTAGATGCGTGCAAATAAACATCTGAGAGTATAACATGTTAACCATATGCAAAGGAACATACCAATCTTGTTATAACATCATTGTCTGGGTCCACATAACCAAGGCAGACTGATATTATGCTGCACCAGCGTGGGTAGAGGGAGAGACGTGTGGTAGTCAGAAGGGATGAGGATATTTTGGAGGCATTTCTAAAGCACTAAGGTATTTGCTTGCAATGTGATGACAAAGGGTCTCTTGACATGTACTCATGATCTATTCTTTTTATCCACTTCCTGCCATTATTGTGAGACAATAGTATGTTTTAAAAATAAACAATAGATTTTTTTTAATGTTAAACTTTTTTTCAATGTGTTGCCCAGTCTATAGTGCAGTGGCTATTCTCGGGTGTGATCACAGCACACTACAGCTTTGAACTCCTGGCCACAAGCGATCCTTCCTCCTCAGCTGGACCTATAACTGGGATTACAGGCACAGGCAACCGTGCCCAGCAACAGTAGATATCCTCAATCTTAGATTTTGCATTGTTTGATTATATATAAATAGAAAATAGTGCAATTTGGCTTAAAATAATTTTTACCTTTCTGTCTCTTTTTAGGCATAATGTCCACTGCCTGGGATTTGTATGATTCTTTCAATACTATGGAACTTGTATCTTTATCAGTAAAACAATCTGCAACTGAGCCAAGTAGTAAAGCAAGCGTACCTCCTAAAGAGCAGGACCAAAGATTGCCAGGGAGCACTACAGAGAAAAGTAAGATTTCATTTATTCAAGTTTTTTTGAATGATATTCACGACATTTTCTAATAAATTATTTCCTTGTAGTAATAATGTTCCTTTCTGATGGACCATGAAAAGTACGAGCTTTACTCACAAATAGCGCTGTTACCCATTTGCATTATCTTGAACTCAACTGAAAATTTATTTTTCTTTACTACTGTCAAGAAATTTCAAAGCAGTTTCTCTAGTGTGTCTGTACTTGCTCTTAAACTTTCATATATGTGAGTTCCATCATTTTCTATCTCTCTTTCCTTCTTTAGATTAATTTATAAGAAAAAGAATATATACTAACTCTGTGACCACTTAAAATGGAGATATATTAACAATAGTGCCTCTTAATTTGGGGCAATGTCAGTTCCCCAGGGGGCATTTGGAAATGTCTGGAGACATTTGTGGTTGCCATGTCTATGAGGGACAGCCCTTACAACAAAGAATTATTCAACCCCAATGTCAATGCCTGTGTCAAGGTTGAGAGACTCTGCATAACTTTCATGTTTCATATTTTAAGTTTTAAGAGAAAGTGTTATAATGACAACCAATACAAAATTGTAACTTTCCAAATATACTTGGCAATGTGGAAGAATTTTGACTAAGAGCAGTTATAAGAAGTTTGTTAAATTCTACTTCTGAATATTTTGTGATTACCTAATTTTACTCTTCCTATTCTGAAGTCTTGAGTTTTTTCTTATAAAATTATATCACTGCATTTAAGAGATAGTTTTCATTTTAGATTAACTAAAACCTGACAAGTTTTTGTGACATTTTGGCAACTTACTATAATTAACCTGAATTGCTTCTACTTTCACTAATTTTGACCCAAAGACAAACTTAATATTCAAAAGCTCAGTAAATCAGAAGATATTTTGAAGTAACAAGTTTAAAGAAAATGAATAATTTTCAGGAAACAATTACCTTATTTATAATTAAATACATTATAAATTTATTCCTAGTCTTCCTTAGCATACTAAAGATCCACAGACCTTTGAACTTAGCTTGGTCTTTTTCATCTTGTTTACTATTCCTTTAAAATCTAACTTTAGATATGTGGCCTATATTCTTTTGTTTCTTTGATTAAAGACATTTAATCATATTTACAGTTATGTAGACTGGATCTGTGTTTTACTGAAAGCTGCTTATAATGAAGATTAGTTAATTTTCCCAGAGAACAATGAAGGGAAAGAAACTACTGGTTATCACTAAAGAGACACTGTTGTTGTTAAGTGTGAATGTCCAGTTGACAGATTTGCTTTTAGAAGCTATCAAAAGCTCAGGAAAAATCCAATCTTAGACTGAAAATTTCATTGGGACTTTGGTTGAATATGTGTGCCCTGTTTTCATCAAGACCATTGACCTACAAAAAAAAGTGCAAGTGCAAAGTCCCAAAAGAGAAATGCCTCAACTTGTGAGTATTTTACCATTTCATGTGCTTCTGGATGTGCTTTTAGGAGCAAAAAGGTAAACTGGAACCATATTCAATAACTCCATTAGAATATAGATCTTATTTTTTTCAGTATTATGACCAATTAAGGGCATAGAAGAAACCAGAAGTAGGAAAAAGGAAAAAATAAAAAAAGAAAAGAATAGACAATACAGATCAGGCTTTTGAAAATGTAAAGGAAATTCAGATAAAAACGAAGACTTTAGATCACCTCTAAAGTCCCTTTGACTGTGAGATTTTATAGTACAAACACAAAGAAAAAAATCTAAATATGATCCATATTCGATTTAAGAAAATGTTAACTTAAACTTTTAAAGTGCAAGTTACGTTTTAATCTTCTATTTGTCATATTCGAGGGGGAAGCATCCAATAATTTTTATCTTCAAATGTAAGACCACACCTCAGTTCACAGAGATAAGATAGTTGTTATTCTTAAATAGGGCTTCAGATTAAAAAATGATTAGTAGTCTTTTTTAGTAAAGTTTTAGATTTACAGAAAAATTGAGCAGATGGTACTGAGAGATTCACAAAACCCTCCTATCCCTCCTCTTCCTGTACACAATTTCCCCTATTATTAATGTAGTTAATTAGTGTAGTATCTGAGTAGGGACCCCCCCCCCAAAATGGAATTATCTTTTGGAGGGCAGGCCTCTTGTAGTGAATTCGGAATTTGTTGCTCCAGATCAAATAGTCGATCAAAGTTTTTAATCTGGAAGTTTTGAGATCTGCAGAAAAAATGGCCTGAGTGTTGTAACAAACAAGTGACTAGTTCTTCCACCATGACACTGCATCTGCCAGCACCGTAATGAGTGTTCAGCATTTTTGACCAAAAACACTTGAGCCCCATGCCCCACCCTCCCTATTCACCCAATCTCCCCCCAAGCAATTTTTTTTGTTTCCCTAGATGAAATAAGTCCTCAAAGGGAAACATTTTGTTGCTGTGAAAGTGGTAGGAACACTAAAAGGCACCACAATTGACCAATTCAAAAACTGTTTTGAGCAGTAAAAAAAGCGTATCCGTAGGCATATTGCATCAAACAGAGAGTACTTTGAAGGTGACTGAAGTTTAAACATGTAAGAATAAATACACAATTTTTTATAAATAAATTCCATTTTCTGGGGGAGTCCCCTTCGCATTTACTATAATTGGTGAACCAATATCAATACATTATTAATAACTAAAATTCATAGTTTACATTAAGCTCCATTCTTTGTGCTATATGGTTCTTCAAGTTTTAACAAATGTGTAACAGCATGTTGCCACCATTACAGTTTCATATAGCAGCAGGAGTTTCGCTGTCCTAAATACCTCCTGTGTTCCACCTGTTCATCATTTCTCCTTTCTCCTATGCCCTTGATAATCGCAGATATTTTTAATTTTTTTGTCTCCATAGTTTTGTCTTTACCAATCTGTCATTTGGTTGGAATCATACAATATGTAGCCTTTTCAGAATGGCTCCTTTCACCAAACAATATGGTTTAAGGCATTTCCATGTTTTTTCATGGCTTGATAGTGCATTTATTTTTATCCCTGAATAACTTTCCATTGGATGGATGTACCACAGTTTGCTTATGCATCCACTCACCGAAGGACATCTTGGTTGCTCCAAATTTTTGATGAGTCTGAATAAAATTGTTGTAAACGTTTATGTGCAAGTTTTTGTGTGCACATAGTTTTCAGTTCATTTAGGTAAGTAGTTAGGAGTATAATTGCTGGATCACATAATAAGAGTATGACTATCCTTTTAAAAAACTACCAAACTGTCTTCCAAAGTTGTAACATTTTGCATTCTACCAGCAACAAGTGAACATTTCTGTTGGTCCTCATTCTTGCCGGCATTTGGTCTTGTTAGCTTTTTTAGATTTTAGCCATTCAAATATGTATGCAGTTGGTATCTCATTGCTGATTTAATATGCAATTTCCTAATGACATGTGATGTTGAGCATCTTTATATCTTCTTTGGTGAGGTATCTATGTGGAATTTTCACCCTTTAAAAAATTTGGCAATTTGTTTATTATGAAGTTTTAAGTAGTCTGTATATAATTTGTATATAAGTCCTTTATATATTTTGCAAATATTTTCTCCCAGTCTGTGACTTATCCAATTTTTTAGCAGTTTTTCACAGACCAGAACTTTTAAATTTTAATTTAATTTTTAAATTTTAATAAAGTTTAATTTATCAATTTTTTTCTCTTTTAGATTATGCATTTGATGGTGTACCTAAAAATGTATCACATTGTTTTCCTATATTGTCATCTAACACTTTTATAGTTTTTTGTTTTACATTTAGGTCTAAGATCAATTTCAGTTATTTTTGTAAAAGGTTCTTTGTCTTGATTAAAGCATTTTGCAAATGGGTGTCCAATTGTGTTAAATTGTTTCAGCACTGTTTGTGGAAAAAGCTATCCTCTCTTTGTTGAATTGCCTTGCTCATTTTTCAGATATCAGTTAACTTTATTCATGTGGGTTTATTTCTGGGCTATGGATCAATTTGTTTATTATTTCGCCAATGCCATAATGTCTTGATTAACTGTAATTTTAATTCTTGGTCTTTTGCCTTTCCACATAAACTTTAGAGTTAATTTATTGATATCCATGAAATAAGTTGCTGGGATTTTGATTGACAGTGCGTTGAATCTAAAGATTAAGTTGTACATAATTGATTCCTTAACATTATTGGGCTTTTCTACCCTTGAAAATTTACTTAATTTAGATATTCTTTGATTTTTTTCATAGAGCTTTATAATTTTCCTCATATAGATCCTCATACATATTTTGTTAGGTTTATGCATAAGAATTTAATTTTTTCGTTGTTGACATAAGTGGTATTGTGGTTTTAATTTTAAATTCCAATTCATTGCTGATTTATAAGAAAGTAGATGATTACCATCACAAAGATAGTTTATTATACCGATACAGCTCAAGAGAAGGAGGCATGCCATGCCGTGGACTGACTATACACGAAAGCACCGGGGTTGGTCAGAGGGCAGAGGGAGTGTCGGGGAAGCCAAGGGAAGTGATGAGTGAGGAGGTAGGCAAGCTTAGGAATGTCAGTGGGCTCTGGGGCGGAGGAGGTTGTCTGGTAGTTGACCCTGAAGCAGTTAGGGCAGGAGAACCGTGGCTCTGCGATAAAATCTTTTTTTTTTGAGTTGGAGTCTCACTCTGTCGCCCAGACTGGAGGGCAGTGGCCGCTCCCGGCCACCGCGGCCTCGACCTGCTGGGTTCTGGGGATCCTTCCGCCTCAGCCTTCCGAGTAGCCGGAACTACAGGCGAGCGCTACCACACTCGGCTGATTTTGTGATTTTATTGTAGAGATGAGGTCTCGCCAAGTTGCCCAGGTGAGTCTAGAACCCGCGGGCTCAGGCAGTTCACTCAACTCAGCCTCCCAAGGTGCGGGATTACAGGCTGAACCACCGAGCCCAGCTGAAATAAAATCTTTATGAAGGAGGCAGTCGGGGTATGTACTTGGTTGGTTTGCGTCTGAAAAGCATGCTGTCATTTAGTCCTTCCTTTCATTTGCTATGACTTTCTAATCCTTTGATGATACTTTCTATTTTTCATTTGTTTCAAGCGTATTCATAAATACTTGTTGAAGCATTATTATGATGTCTGCCGTCAACCCTTTGTCCGATAATTCCAATATCTCTGCCATTTTGATGTTGGTGTCCGTTTTCTTCTTCTTTTTCATTCAAGTTAAGATTTTCTTGGATTTTGGTATGATGAGTGACTTTGGTATGAAGAGTGATTTTCTTGGATTTTGGTATGGTGAGTGACTTTCAATGAAACCCCTCATTATATTATGAGGGTCTGACTCTTTCTTAAACCTTCTATGTTAGCAGACTAGTCTGGCACTGTTCTGGCAGGGGAAAGGGCGGTCACTGCCTCATTATTGCCAGGTGGGGGTAGAAGCCCAGGTTCTTCATTTGACCTTCAATGATGCCTGGGGGGAGATATCTTCATAATTGCTGGGCAGTGATAGGACCTCTGGTTTACACAGTTGGGTGATATAGGAGTGCTTCATTATTGCCCCACATGTGGCCCTCATCAACACCACAGAGTAGGAGTTAGCCTCATGACTGCTGGGCAGTGATGAAAGTTCTGACTCTTCACCAGTCCAACTCTGACTACTCCAGCGGTGAGAAGATGTGGAATTCCAGACTCCCCAACTGGTCTCCACTGACACTGTAGGAAGGGGACTACTATCATTATGTTTGGTAGGGACGAAAGTTCTGGCTTCCTACTGAAGCTTCTCTGACACCACACACAGTGGAGGGTCGGGGGATTGGGATGCCTCGCTACAGCCTGGTCAGTTTAGAAGTTTAGGCTCTTAATTGACCTTAGTGATAGGGCTACAGTCACGTTTTGTTTGACTAGAGTAGAATGGTTGTTATCTAAAAGCTTTCTTTCTTTCAAAGCTACTCCTTTCCTTTGACTAGAGAGAGGGAGCTTCTTTTAGATACTCTTGGTTTGTGCCCATTGGTGTTTCCTGGTTGCTAGCTTCTTCAGCTCCATGTCTGGGATATGTGAGGCAAAAAGAATACACATTCCTTGTTCTCTCCACCTGTCAGAAACTCCTGGCTGGGCTCGGTGGCTCAGCCTGTCATCCCAGCACTTTGGGATACTGAGGCAGAAGGATCGCCAGAGCCCAGCAGGCCAAGGCTGGGGTGGCTGTGAGCGTGCCACTGCACTCCAGCCTGGGCGACCGAGTGAGACGCCGACTCATAGTTAGATTTTGCAGGTGGAGTGGGGAGAGGTGTGTTCACTCCATCTGCGAAGATGAGGAAGCCAGAGTCCTCTTCATTCAGTTTTTAGAACAAGAGTTTACTAAGTAGCGTAGTGGGTAGAAAAATAGTCCCCAGATTTGTGCACATCCCAATCTCTGGAATCTGGGAATATGTTACCTTATATGGCAAAAGGGATTTTCCAGATGCAATTACAGTGAGACTCTTAGGATGGAAAGATTATCTTGTATAGTCGATTGGGCCCAATCTAATCACATGACTACTAAGAAGTGAAAGACCATTTGCAATTGTGGTCTGGGAGAGAGATGAAGTGACAGATGACAGTAAGACAATAAATGTTGCTGTCTTTGAAAATGGAGGGAAGGTTGTGAGTCCCCTCTGGAAGCTGAAAAGTCAAGGATAACAGATTCTCCTTAGGTCCTACAGAGAGGAATGTAGCACCGTCAGTGTCTTGGTTTTAGCTCAGTGACACTTGTGTCAGGCCTCTAACATACAAAACTGTAAGATAATAAATTTATGTTGTTTGAAGCCACTGTAATTTGTTATAGCAGTGGTAGAAAACATAATACAGCAGTGTAAATTCCTATAAAGCCCTCATTAAATCAGACCTTTAGCTGAAGACTGATAATCTTATTTCAATTTGAATGCGAAGTGTAGAGATACAAATTACCTCAGGAGGTTCTCATTACTTACATTCTGAAAAGCAGTGTAATTTTTGATGGTTAATAATTCCAAAATGAAATAATATAAGTGCATCTTGCATCTGCTTGGTACATAAATATATTAAATAAATGTCTACTGAAGTTATTGGAAATTAGAGGAAAACAAATACAAATGATGAAATGTCATTTAAAAAATCTATAGAATGATAAACCATCTAATGTTATTTGAATATTTTATCATTGCATCATGTTTATATTTTACAGATAGTGAAGCTAGTTCTCTCATGGATATAGAAAATGTAATTTTGGCAAAAATCCGTGAAGATGAGGAGGACCACTCAGATATGATATTTAAATCTGACAAATTCCGTCAGGACTTATTTTTTATGGAACGGGTTCTAATGGAAAATGTATTTCAGCCAAAACTTGCAGCCTATCGTCAGCTTCCTGTTTTAAAAGGTACTTTTAACAAATCATGTTTAGACAAACTCAATTTTAAAATGTAAATAGTATCACATATTTCTAAACATAATCTTGAGACAGTTATCAGCAAACATGTTTATAAAGCCTAGAGCACTAAACATAGAGCAGTGATGGCGTCCAGGTGAAGGTGCCCACAGCAGGCTGTTTCTTAGACTCAGAACCTCTCAAGCTTCTGCAGCTCTTTTTTCTCCCTTAGTCGACATTCAGTTGGTTAATTATTTTTCCAGCATTGCTCATATTCAGCCCTCCTTTTCCATTGCCACGGACACTTTCTAGGTCTGGCTGTTATTGCTGCTCCTTAATTTTATTGCAGAAACATTCTCCCCATTCTCTTTGCTACAAATCCCATCTCGTATGGTCACAGAATATTTGAAAGGACTTTAGAGCTTGTCTAATTCAACTTTTCAATATGTGAATGGAGAAAATGGAGATTATAGAAACCTTGTAAGGTAACATAGAAAGAGGCAAAACTAGGCATTCTACCCAGGTCCTTTGATCTTAAGTTCCTGTTCTCTTTCCACCCTATCACCCCACCTTGCTGATGTGTCCTAAACACAGCATGGCACTTAACTGCTCGAAAACCTCCAGTGCCTTCCCATTGCCTAGAATACATTACAGACCTCAGAGTGTATCCCTCAGGAGGAACCTGCAATCTGGCCACAGACTACTGTATATCACTGCATTACTCTGGAGAGCTAAAGGTTAGCCATGCTAGACTTGACTTGGCAGTCCCCAAATATAATTCAAATTTTCTTGCTTTTGTAGTTTCAATTGGAGTTTGCTTGACAGTCCACCCTTGTCCCCACCTCATCTTTGCTTATTGTATCCCAAGCTTTCAAATATTGATTAGGGCAAACTCCTTCATGAAACCCTTCATGATTCTTTAAGTCAAAATTAATCTACATGATTACATAAAAAAATAAATTATGAGTAGTATGTGTGACAAATGGCTGTACGTATTCTTGCCTGTCTATATCTAGAAGAATATTGAAAAACTATATTCCTTCTCTCATGTTAGATTGCTGTTTTAAGAAAATTATTGTATATTTAAAGAATTATAAGGTTACAACTTAAAGAGTACTGTAAATATTGACATTTACAAAACAAAAAGCTGTTTGTACCTTACTCCTTTAAATGTATTTTATTTTTAATTTTAATTTTAATTTTTTTTGAGTTGGAATCTCACTCTGTCACCCAGACTGGAGTGCAGTGGCCGCTCCCGGCCACCGCAGCCTCGGCCTGCTGGACTC
>NW_007258971.1:533318-534580 GCF_000164805.1 Carlito syrichta | reverse complement strand
AATCAGCTGGGCGTGGTAGCGCATGCCTATAATTCCAGCTACTTGGAAGGCTGAGGCGGAGGGATCGCCGGAGTCCAGCAGGTCGAGGCTGCGGTGGCCGGGAGCGGCCACTGCATTCTAGTCTGTGCGACAGAGTGAGACTCCAACTCAAAAAATAAATAAATATAAATAAATAAATAAATAAAAATACCATAGCACATGTTTTAATGAGGTAAGATTTAGATGCAGTATATTTTAACTGTATTTTAAAATACATTTTGAAAAGGTGTAAACCTGTGTTACCAATACACCAATCAAAACAAATAACATATATGTCGACCCTAAAAGTTACCTTCTGCTATTTTTAAAATAAACCTGACCCTCCTATCATCCCAGGCATCGCCCTGTGATCTGTCAACATGGATTATCTTTCACTATCCTCCAATAGCATATAAATAGCTTCATATAGTAAGTATTCTTTTGCATCTGGCTTCTTTTACTGAGCATTAATATTTCTGAGATTCATTGAGGCTGATGAGTGTATAAGTGGTTCGTTTTTTTCTCTAAGTAGTGTTCCAGCACATGGACACCCCATACTGGTTTGTTTATCCATCCACCTGTTGATGGACAGCTGGGGTGTTTTCAGTTGGGGCTATTATGAGCAAAGCTGATGTGCACATTTTTGTGTCAACCTTTTGGTAGACATATATTTTAATTTCTCTTGCGAAAAAACCTAGGAATGAAATTGCTGGGTTATTGGGTAGATGTTTAACTTTTCTAGAAACTGTGAAGTACTTTTCCAAATTAGTTATATCATCTTATACTCCCACAGCAATGTCCAAGGGACTCAGTTTCTCCACCTTCTTGACAACACCTGATGTTGACAATCCTTTTAGTATTGTCCTAAGACTGAGTGTTTGTTTGTGTAGTCCATTTTGGTAAATGGAATGTATTATTTTGTTTACTGTTTGGTCAAGCTTTTTGCCAATTTTAAAATTGACTTATCCTTTTATACATCAAATTGTAAGAGCTTATTTTTATATATTCAGGATACAAGCCCTCTGTCAGTTACATGTTCTATAAATGTTTTCTTTAAGTTTGTGGTTTGCCAATTTTTTTCTTTCTTTTTAAAATTTTAAAAAAATTTTAGACTTGAGGGATGCAAGGGGGGATTAACTACATAAGTAAGTTGTATGCAAATGAAGTTTGGGCTTCTAGCTGGCCTTCTCCCCCTGTTGTGGATCAGGGACCCAATGTATTGCCATGTGCCTCCCTTCCTTCTC
>NW_007258971.1:526258-533239 GCF_000164805.1 Carlito syrichta | reverse complement strand
CCCCACCCTCCAGCAGTGTCCAGCACCTGCTGATCCCACCCTTGTGCTAGTGTGACCAGAGATCAGGGCCCACTTATGAGTGAGAACATGCAATATTCAGTTCTTTGTTTCTGTAATAGTTCACTCAGTATGATGAACTCCAGCTGCATCCAAGTTGCTGCGAAGGCTATGCTTTTGTTCTTCTTTATGACTGCATAATATTCCATCATGTATGTGTACCACATTTTCTTTATCCAGTCTACTTTCAATGGACATCTGGGTTGGTTCCATGTTTTTGTTATTGTAAAAAGCACTGCAATAAACATAGCATGTGCAGATGTCTTTTTGGTAGGGTACTTTATGTTCCTCTGGGTATATTCCCAAGAATGGGATTGCTGGGTCATATGGAAGCTCAATTTTTAGTTCTTTGAGAAATCACCAGTCTGCTTTCCAGCCAGGTTGAACTAGCTTACATTCCCACCAACAATGTAGAAGTGATCCCTTTTCTCCACAGCTGTGCCAGCACTTGTTGATTTTTGACTTATTAGTGATAGCTATTCTTACCAGTGTTAGGTGGTATGTCGGTATAGTCTTGTATTGCATTTCTCTGATGATTAGTGAGGCTGAGCATTTTTTCATGTGTTTCTAATATGTCATCTTTTAAGAAGTGTCTGTTCATGTCCTGTGCCCACTTTTTAATGTTTTTTTTTCTTTCTTTTAATTCTGAGTTCCTTATAGATCCTGGATGTTAGACCTTTGTCAGATGCTAGCTTGCAAATATTTTTTCCCATTCCATAGGTTGTTTCTTTACTCTCTTGATGGTTTCTTGCTGTGGAAAAACTTTTCAGTTTGGTAAGTTCCCACCTTATCTTAGCTTTTTTTGCATTTGCTTTTGAGGCCTTGCCTATTAATTCATTGCCTACTCTGATGTCCAGGAAAGTGTTCTCTACATTGTCTTATAAGATTCTTATAGTTTGAGTTTTCACATTCTACATTGTCTTATAAGATTCTTATAGTTTGAGTTTTCACATTTAAGTCCTTGATCCATTTTAAGTTAATTTTTGTATATGGTGATAAGACAGGTAGGGGTCCAGTTTCATTCTTCTGCATGTGGCTAGCCAGTTTTCCCAGCACCATTTGCTAAATATGATTTCCTTTCCCCAATGTTTGTTATTGATGGTCTTGTCGAAGATGAGTAGATTGAGCGTTTTTAGTTCTGGATTCTGTGTCCTGTTCCTATTTGTCTATGTGCCTACTCCTGTACTAATAGTCATGCCATCTTGGTTACTATAGCCTTGTAATGAAGTTTAAAGTCTGGAATTGTGATGCCTCCCACTTTTTTCCTTTTGCTAAGAATTGCTTTAGTTATTTGTGTCCTTTTTTGCTTCATATTAATTTCCGTATTGTCTTTTCTCGGTCTGAAAAATGATGTTGGCAATTTGATAGCGATTACACTGAATCTGTAGATTGCCTTTGGTTGGATGGACATCTTTACAATATTGATTCTTCCAATCCACGAGCCTGGGATATATTCTCATTTGTTTGTATCATCCTTAATTTCCTTGAGTTTTGTAGTTCTCATTGTAAAAGTCTTTCATTTCTTTGGCTAAGTGGATGCCAAGGCATTTTATTTATTTATTTATTATTATAAAGATGTGGGCTAGAGTTTAGGGTTAGGTATACAAACGTTGGTTATACAGGTACCCTTGTTGATGAGTTATTTATTTATTTTTTTGGTGGCTATTGTGAATGGAATTGTGTTTTTATTTGGTTCTCTTCTGCGTGTTGTTGGTGTATAGAGATGCAACTGTCTTTTGTGCATTGATTTTGTGTCCTGAGACTTGACTGAAGTCATTTGTCAGTGTGAGGTTTTCTAGTTATAGAATCATATCATCCACAGAGAGGGATAACTTAACTTCCTCTTTTCCTTTTTGGATACTTGATTTCTTTCTCCTGCCTGATTGCTCTGATTAGGACCTCCAGGACTACCTTAAATAGTAGTGGTGAGAGCAGACATAATCATTGTCTTAATCTAGCTCTTAGGGGGAATGCTTCCAGCTTCTACCCATTAAGCATGACGTTGGCTGCAGGTTTGTTATAGATGACTCACTCGCATTGTTTTAAGAAATGTTCCTTTGATGTCCAGGTGCTTTAAGGTTTTTATTAAGACAGGATGTTGGATTTTATTGAATGCTTTTTCTGCGTCTAATGAGATATTCATGTGCTTCTTGGTCTCACACCTGCTAATGTGCTGAATTATGTTTATAGACTTGTGAATGTTGAACCAGCCCTGCATCCTGGGAATGAAGCCTATGTGGTCATGATGAATGATCCTTGATATGTGTTGTTGGATATAATTTGCTAAAATCTTTTTTTTTTTTTTTTTTTGAGTTGGAGTCTCACTGTGTTGCCCGGGCTGGAGTGCAGTGGCATACTCATGGCCACTGCAGGCTCTACCTGCTGGGCTCAGGCGATCCTTCCACCTCAGCCTTCCAGGTAGCTGGGTCTACAGGTGTGTGCTACCACACCCGGCTAATTATTTTATTTATTGTGGAGATGAGGTCTTGCAAAGTTGCCCAGGCTGGTCTCGAACCCCTGGACTCAGGCAATTCTCTCACCTCAGCCTCCCAAAGTGCTGGGATTATAGGCATGAGCCACTGTGTCTAGCCTGCTAGAATCTTATTGAGAATTTTTGCATCTGTATTCCTCAGGGAAACTGGCCTGTAATTTTCTTTCCTTGTTGGGGCTTTGCCAAATTTTGGGTATCAGGATAATATTATCTCTCTTTGTGGACAATATAATATCACAGGGAGGACTCCTTCCTTCTCTATTACCGGAAATACTTTCAGTAGGATTGATAACAGCTCTTCCTTGCCTGTCTTGTAGAATTCAGCTGAAAAACCATCTGCTCCAGGGCTTTTTATGACAGGTAGCTTTCTTATAACCAAGTCAATTTCCCAGGTGTTATTGGTCTTAGGGCTTCAATTTCTTCCTGTTTTAACCTTGGGAGGATGTGTGATGCCTGGAGTTCCTCCATTTCCTCTATATTTTCTACTTTATTTGCATTCAGATGTTCATAGTAATCTCTGATAATCTTTTGAATTTCTTCAGTGTCAGTTGTGACATCATCACCTTTTCCATTTCTTTTTTTCTGCATTGGAACCAATAATTTTATTGCAATGATATTTGGCTTATAATGGAATTTTGGACATTGAGGAACTTATTTATGACAAAGAAATTAAAATTTTGCATCTTATACCTTTCTAACATTTGAAACAGTCACTGACATGCATTACAGGCTCATTGATCCATGTTGTGCAATAGGAATTTGCTTACCGTCTTCCACCTGGTGTTTTTCCTCTCGAGCAAATAGTGCAGTCTTGCTTTCTTCCTTCCACGTTAATGCATTACTAATATGCAATTTATTGTCCAGTCTGTTCCACGAAGATAGTGTGGAAGAACACTCTCTTTCTATGTAATGCCAGCTGAGTTTTTTTTTTTTTTGAGTCGGAATCTCACTCTGTCTCCTAGGCTGGAGTGCAATGGCATGCACCGCAGGCTCGACCTGCTGGGCTCTGGCGATCCTTCCGCCTAAGCCTTCCAAGTAGCGGAACTACAAACATGTGCCACCATACCCGGCTAAGTTTTTGATTTATTGTAGAGATGAGGTCTTACCATGTTGCCCAGGCTGGTCTTGAACCGTGGGCTCAGGCAGTCCTTTCACTTTGGCCTCCCAAAGTGCTAGGATTATAGGTATGAGCCACTGTGCCCGGCTCTAGCTGATTTTTTTTCCTTTAATTTTTTTTTTTAATTTTAAAGTTATGGGGTACAATTCAGGGTTAGGTATACAAACGTTCATTATGCCTTGTTAATGAGGTGTGCCCCCCTTCCCCAGGCAGATTCCCACTACTGCCAATCCTGCTTCCCCACCCCTTCCTGGCAGTTTCCTACTACTGCCAATCATTCTCTTATAGATAATTGTTCAAGGTCCACTTATAAGTGAGAACATGTGATACTCAGTTCTTTGTTTCTGTGAAAGTTCACTCAGTATTATAGACTCTAAGTCCATCCAGGTTGCTGTGAAGTTCATGATTTTGTCTTTCTTTATGGCTATGTAATATTCCATTGTGTGTATATACCACATTTTTTTATCCGGTCCTCTTTCAATGGGCAGCACGGTTGGTTCCATGTTCTTGCTACTGTGAACAATGCTGCAATAAAAATACACATACAGGTATCTTTTTTATCTTTTTGGGTTCTGACAAAAGAAACATCTTCCTGGAATGTCCCTGACCCCTAGGGCAGCCATAACTCCTTTCCTGAAAACTTCTCCTCTGTTGCGTAAATTAACTGGGAAAGCTAATCTGCTTATGCCAGCATAACCAACCACATCTGCTTCTGTGAACTTGATCGTTTGCTTGTGCCAGCAGGAGATAGGAAATGTTGTGGTTAAATCAAATAAAGCCCCTAATGCACATAGCCCAGGCCTTCAGAATGCGGTTAAGGGCTATTTAAGACAATCCTTTGCTACAGGATGGGGCCTTTGCTCAGAACTAGCTCCCTGCAAGCAGTCGCCAGCCGGCAAAAGCCTTGACTAATAAACCTCTCCTTTGTTACTTATAACTTTGTGTCGGTGTCTGTGATTTAAGCACTCGGACCCTACTTCATTATTCCCCCCTGTCAGTTGTTCCTGGAGTCAAATCATTGACTCCTTACACAAGGGGCTATAATGGGATCTCAGAGCCATCATTTTGATGGGTGTGATGCTACTCTTGATGTAATTTAGGAGGCTTTTAATAATACAGGGACCCACCATGATGCTTATTAGAAACAGGAGAAGGGGGCCTACTATGGCTGAGACTAGGGATGTGAGTCAGGGGGACCATGAAAAGAGGGATTGGTACCAATTTCCTGAGGCTTGATTTTGTAGTTCTTGTTGCCTGATGTTTTCCCTTACTTGGGCGAAAGTCTCCCGTATTATTTCAGACTCATTAGCATAAAAACAGCAGGCTTCCCCTAGGGTCATACATACTCCCCCTTGTTTTATAAAGAGGAGGTCTAGGTCCCTCTGGTTTTGGAGTACCACCTCAGCTAGAGAGTTCACTTGCTGTTTCAACTGGGATATACTAGACTCAAGCAGACTTAGAACCGTATTAACTTGTGCACTTAGTTGCTTGAGGTTCTGGTCCCCCACAACCAAGGAGGATGTACCCAGGGCAGTACTACCTGCAATACCTAGACCGACAAGGAGGGCCACCAGTATAGGGGTGGCATGTTTAGCTCGCATTAGACCAGGGAACCTGAGATGCTCCCGTTCCCCGTTTCTTCATAGATATATACCTGAGGCAAAATACGCACCAAGATACAGAGCTCTGAGGTGTTCTGGAGGTGCTGTATGGTGATACATGGGGTAATGCCCCGTGTTCAAGTGAACCAAGTAGTG
Organism: Carlito syrichta; assembly: GCF_000164805.1. Classification (NCBI taxonomy): domain Eukaryota; kingdom Metazoa; phylum Chordata; class Mammalia; order Primates; family Tarsiidae; genus Carlito; species Carlito syrichta. The sequence goes on along the minus strand of NW_007258971.1, from coordinate 527,817 downwards.
GGAAGGGCCATGGCCAGACTAGGGTCCTCGGAGTCCTGAAGACTTGCAACATGAGTCCAGGAGGAGATGTTGCAGGATGCCTGAAAGGGAGAACTATTTACAGGATACTGTGGGGAATGGAGGCAAGTCCCCTGCCCCTGAAGATCCCCTAAGATTAGCGTGGGGTGGGTGCCCCAGGGGCACAGCCCTTGGGACTGGACCATAGTTAAGGTGAGGATCTGTATGCTTTTTTCTGTGTGTTCTACAGAGGAGATGGCCCCAATTCCCACGAAATACGGGGGGCGAGGGTCTAGGCATAGCCAGCAATCCTTTGCCAAATCAGGGCAATTGCATTGGCAAGCCGGTGGATTGCCGACAGCATAGGAAAGGATTGTCAGGTGGTGGGGCAGGTAGAGGGGTACCTTCAGCGGACAGAGTAGTGGCGGAGCAGGTGGCGGAGGGAGTGGTTAACTCAGGGTTCGATTTCCCTTTAACAGTAGGATTGGGAGGTACAGGCACACGTAACATGATATTACGGATTGGGACCACAGGATTGAGAGTATGTGGAGCAGGTTTTCTTTGTATGGTAAAAAGCACTCCAGGGTCAAACCCTGGGACATACAATCTGAGTCCCCACGTCCTGCCCGATTCCCATACTTTTTGAATGCGAAAGGCGTCCCAATGACAAACAGTAAGTTTCAGTGGGTTACAAGTTTTCAACTGACCACATGGGGAGGGGGGTGATTGTCTGTGGAGGTATATATAAGGATCAGTGTCTTTCCAGGGGGCAAAGTTTCACAGCCCCATGTGGCACGATGGAATGGCCCTGACTTGTGGCAGTGGGTAGGTATGGATGCCGGGCAGGTGTAAAAGGCAACACTTCCAAACATTTTCTCAGATTTTTGGCACCAACAGCCATGGCCCACAATTGTTTCCATACTACTATCATCGTCAATGAGCCTTCCATCCTCACTTACTTTTAGACCAGGCCACAGGTTACAGAGGTTAAAATTAAAAACTGGTTGTTCACTCCCATAGTAGGAGGAGACTATAGTCCCAGTGACAGTGTCTATTAAGTCCCAAGAGTAATCCCCAGGAGCATAATAGTACCGTGAATAGGGCTGGTAAGCATTACACCAGGGGAGACCTACTAAGACCAAAACTAGGGGGCCAAGGTTCGCAAGAGTCTTATCTTTAAAGGGTCCTTCCGGGCGGCTGGCTTGGTGACTTTCCATGTTTCTGAGTGCGAGGTGTTAGCTGCCTTTACTTGCGAGTGGTGAATCCAGGGTTGCACTCCGCTAACCTTGACAGTGGTGGTAGTTGTCAGGATCACCACATGGGGGCCCTTCCACCTGGGGGCAAGAGCCTCGGTATTGTGCCGCTTTATCCAGACATGGTCACCAGGCTAGAACAGGTGCAGGATTTCTGGAGCCGGTTTTTGGAGGGCTGCTTGCACGGTTTTAGTCACAGCCTGCTGGACTTTTTGAAGTGCCTGCAGTGACTGAAGCAAATAATGATTAGACAATTCTGACATATTTTCTAATTCCACCTTTGGAAGTAACGGCGGGGGGCATCCAAAG
>NW_007258971.1:518007-525760 GCF_000164805.1 Carlito syrichta | reverse complement strand
AAGTATTTATATTCATACTGCCCAGGTTTCATCTCCATAAAATCTATTTCCTAATGTCTCCTAGGGGTTAATCCCCTGTCTCGGACCCCGTGGGTAGATACACTGATCTTAGCACAGTTGGTTTGTTGACAGGGCACACAGGCCTGAACGAGTTCTTGCACCAGCTGGTCTAGATGCGGGAGGAAAAACTCCTTCCGCATGACTTTGGTTAGTTTTGTTTTCCCTGAGTGGGTTCCTTCATGGAGCTGGCGCAAAAGTTGCCGTCCTAAGGCTTGTGGGAGGAAGATTCTGCCACCCTGAAGATGCAGCCACCCATTGGGGTTTTTGGTTCCACCTAGTTATCGCGCAACAAGGAGGTCTTCTTTTGTGTATTGCATTGACTTGCTTAGCACCGGAGGAGGCAGTGTTAGCAAGCAAGTGGTTCTGCGGTAAGCAGCATCTCTGGCCACTTATCTGCCTTTCCGTTCCTCTTGCTTCCATTGAGTTCCCTTTTGGGTGGCCTGGGCAGTGAATAATGGCCACCCTTTTAGGGGCCCAGATTGCCGCCAGTAAGTCTAGGATTTCTGCCTTGTTTTTAATGGTTTTTCCCTCTGCAGTGAGCAACCCCCTCTGTCAGTAAATTGCCCCGTGCACATGCGCAGTAGCAGAGGCATATTTGCTGTCAGTGTAAATGTTGACAGTTTTCCCCATACCCACTTTTAGGGCCTCCATCAGCACAATTAGTTCCGCTTTCTGGGCCGATGTTCCCTGGGGGAGAGGCTCAGCCCAGACATTCCCTTGCAGAGTGACCACTGCTGCCCCCGCATACCTGACCCCATCCTGCACGAAACTACTGCTATCTGAGAAGAGAATCAGGTCAGGGTTTGTTCTCGGAACGTCTGTTAGGTCCCATTGCAGCTTCTGGGAGATTCAGTGACCTCAAAACAACAGTGGGGCAGTCCTGCAGGGCTTTCTTCTGGCAGCAGGGTTGCTGGGTTCAAGCTGGTGGTATGCTGAAACTTGATACGCGGCTGATCTAGAAACAGCGCTTGGTAATGGGTTTTTCGGGCATTTGACATCCATTTGTCAGGGGCCCCTCGAAGCAAGGACTCCACCGGTGAGTTGCTGTGATAGTTAAATTCTGTCCCAGCATTAGCTTGTCTGAGTCCTTTACTAACATAGTGATAGCTGCAATGACCCGTAGGCAAGGCGGCCACCCTGAAGCTACAGGGTCTAGCTTCTTTGATAAATAAGCCACTGGCCTATTCCATGGACCGAGTTTCTGGGTTAGGACCCCTCGAGCAGCACCACACCTCTCATCCACAAAGAGGTGGAAAGGTTTTTCAATGTCCGGCAAGGCCAGAGCTGGGGCCGAGACTAAGGCAGTTTTAAGGGCCTGGAACGCTTTTTTTTCTGCCAGGGTCCATTGGAAGCTAGCTTCTGGTCCCTTTGTGATTTCATATAGGGGTTTTGCAAGCTCAGCAAACTTGGGGATCCACAGTCGGCAGTACCCTACAGCCCCTAGGAACTCCCGAACCTGCCTTTTGTTCCCCGGGGTGGGGTGCCTTCTGTGACTTGAATGTGCTAGGTAGTTAGAGACCTTTTACCTCCTTGGAGATTGTACCTGAGGTGGGTAGCTATTGATACGCAAAGCTGAACCTTTTTTGCTGACACCCAATACCTCAGTACTTAGAGTTCTTTGAACAGGTGGCAGGTAGCATTTAGGCACTCACCTCCTGTCGGGGCTGCTATTAATAAATCATCCACATAATGCAGCAGGGTTACCTCAGGGTGCTGCTGCCGAGAAGTTTGGAGGTCCTGACGAAGAGCCTCGTCAAACAACATAGGGGAATTTTTGAACCCCTGTGGGAGGCGCGTCCAAGTTAGCTGGCCACTTTCTCCTTTACCAGGATTTTTCCATTCAAAGGCAAACATAGGCTGACTCTGCCTGGCCAGTGGGATGCTGAAGAAGTCATCCTTGAGTTCCAGGACAGTATATACTTGTCTTTCGAGGGAGAGCCCACCCAAGAGGATATAAGGGTTAGGGACCATGGGATGAATGTCTTCCACTCGCTTGTTAACTTTCCTTAGGTCCTGCACTGGTTGGTAATCCCCTGTGCCTGCCTTCCAGACTGGGAGCAGTGGAGTGTTCCAGGGTAAGTGGCATGGTACTAAGATTCCAGCCTGCCAGAGGTGCTGGATGTGGACTGCAATGCCCTCCGGGCCTCCTGGGGTATAGGGTACTGCTTTACCCTAATGGGCACTGCCTGGCTTTTGAGCTGTACAATGACCAGCGGCTGATGGGATGCCAGCCTGGGGGGGATTTGATTCGGCCCATACTTGGGGAAACTCAGTCTGCAGCTGAGCTAGTAGAAAGGCGTTTGAAGAGTCAAGAGGGAACTTACCCTCTGTTAACACGTATTTCTTACTTAGAGGAATTTTTGATGCCTCTGGTTGGTTTAGGCTCACTGTTGCTGTGGCTTCTTGAAAACCTAGGTTGGCCTTGAGTTTATGCAGGAGGTCCTGTCCCAGAAGTGGATACGGGCAATCTGGCATTACCAGGAATGAGTGGGTTACTTCCCCTTTTCCTAGGCTTACCGTTTTTTCTGTGGTCCAGGGGCATAATTGAGTTCCAGTTGCCCCTTGGACCAGAGTCTGCTTCTTTTGCACAGGACGGTTATCTTTTTGGAGGACTGAGTTTTCAGCCCCTGTGTCTACCAGAAAGTGGACAAGTTCACCCCCCACAATGAGTTTTACCCTAGGCTCTGGGGGGTTTTTAGCAGAGCCCCGGCCCCATCAGTCAGTCTGTAGTTGGAGTACCAGAGTGGGCTGTGGCAGATGTTCTTCCAACTGCGGGGAGGGGCTCTGCTGCCGGGGCAGTTTGTTCGGGCAATCTTTTACATAGTGCCCAGACTTTTTGAAGTAGGTGCATTGGTCCTTTGCCAGTGACTTTCTCCTGGTGCCTCTGTTGGCTTCCCCCCCCAGTTGGTTGCCTGGGTTTGGCTTCTTCCAGGGCTGCCACAACTTGGCCATTTTCTTAGCCTACCTATCCTCCTGGGAGTTCCTATTGTTAAAAACTTTCTGAGCTATCTCTGGTAATTCTGATAAGCTTCTGCCTTCGACTCCCTTAATTTTTTGCAGTTTTTTCCTTATATCTGGGGCCGACTGGGAGACAAATGCTATGACCAGTGCCCTCCGGTTTTCTGGGGCTTCAGGGTCTATAGGAGTGTACGTCTGATAGGCCTCCATGAGCCATTCCAAAAAAGCAGTAGGGGATTCCTGTGGGCCCTGGATAACCTCACTTAGCTTAGATAGATTTGTAGGGTGCCTTGTGGCAGCCTGGAGACCCCCCATTAGAGTCAATAGGTGGTGAGATGCTCCCTACCATGATCAGTGTTATGGTCCCAGTTGGGTCTTGGGAAAAACGTGTTTTACCCGAGATTGTTTGGCTAGTCTGCCATCTGGCCCCAGGACTAGTCTTTTAGCCTCCTGGCAGATTCTTTCCCTTTCTTCCGCCATGAAGAGAGCTTGGAGCAGTTGCTGGCAATCATCCCAGGTGGGTTGATGGGTGAAAAAGATAGTTTCTAGGAGAGATATGAGACCCTGGGGTCTTTCAGAGAATGATGGGTTTTGGTTCTTCCAGTTATAAAGGTCACTAGTGGAAAAAGGGACATAGAACATGAAGGGCTGGACCCCCATTCCACCAGCATCCAGCCCCAGAGCCTGTCTCAGGGGGAGAATCACTGGTGTCTGTGCTTCTAGCTTTCCCAAGGACGAATCTGGGCTTGTTGGCTGGTCGGGGGTCACCTGCTCTCCCAAGGACAAATGAGAAAGAGAGGGGTAAAGGGGTTGATAGGAGGACCCGCTCCTAGTATGTGACAGACTGAGAATTTCCTGAGCCCCTTGCTTCCACCTGGGTATAGGGTACATCAGGGGAATTTCGTCATCCTCCAGTGGGCTCTAGAGGACTGGGGGCTTGGCCTTAGGGGTTTCCTGCAAAGTTAAAACATAAGAAAAGTTATTTTCCTTTTTTGCCTTTTTCATCCATGGTGGCTGCTGCATCACCAGGAGGTATCATGCAGTGATATATAGGATTTGGTCTGGATGGTGGCGGTAGACGAACTGGTGGACTTTTTCCGCTATAGTGAGGTTGAAGGTTCCCTCTGGCGGCCAACTGCAATTAGGAAATGTGGGCCACTTGAGGGAGCAAAAGGTGGTTAGTTTACCTTTGTTTACCTGGTCACCCAAGTCTTGTGCCGCTTTTTGGAAATTCTTGAAGTGGCACAAGATCAGCTGCAGAGGAGTGTCACGCTGAGAGCATTGTTGTCCCATGACATCAACAGCAATGACAGACACAACAGTGACAAACACCAAACACGAAAAGACAAGGACAAGGACTGAACAAAGAGATTTAACTGCCCGTGGGCAAAACAGGAGGTCCTGGTGGCGTTTCACTGGAACCTCAGACCCCAGAATTAGCGCTGTGTCCAACTTTCCTGAGGGTCCCTACAGGAGTGCACTCAAACAGAAATCAGGAACCTGACTTACCTCTCCAAGGGCTTCCAGGGGCATTGTGAGTCTACCAGAAGTACAGGCCCAATCTGACCCAGAGAGTTTGCTGGGATGCAGCCCCACAAGGCCCATCGGTTGAATCGGGTTCAATTTAAGCCCTCACTTATCCCGGACGAGCCCCTAAAGGAAGTAGGGTCCGAGCACTTAAATCACAGACATCAACACAAAGTTATAAGTAACAAAGGAGAGTTTTATTAGTCAAGGCCCTTGCTTGGAACTAGCTTCCTGCAAGTGGTCGCCGGCTGGCAAGAGCCTTGACTAATAACCTCTCCTTTGTTACTTATAACTTTGTGTCAGTGTCTGTGATTTAAGCGCTTGGATCCTACTTCAGTTCTTCCGGGTATATTCCCAGTAGGGGGATTGCAGGGTCATATGGAAGGTCGATTTTTAGATTTTTTAGGAATCGCCACACTGTTTTCCACAGAGGTTGTATTAGTTTACACTCCCACCAACAGTGTAGAAGTGTTCCTTTTTTGCTGCATTCTCTCCAGCATCTGTTGTTTTGGAGTTATTGATGATGGCCACCCTGACTGGCGTTAGGTGGTATCTTAGTGTGGTTTTAATTTGCATTTCTTTGATGACTAGTGAGACTGAACATTTTTTCATGTATCCGTTGGCTGCTCTTATGTCTTCTTTTGAGAAGTGTCTATTCACATTTTTTGCCCACTTTGTAACAGGGCTGTTTGTTTTTTTCTTGTTGGCAAGTTTGAATTCCTTATAGATCCTAGATGTTTAGGCCTTTGTAAGACATACAGTTGGCAAATATTTTTCCCAGCCTGTGGGTTGTCTCCCTGCTCTCTTGATGGTTTCTATGGCTTTGCAGAAGCTTGTCAGTTTGATGAGGTCCCACTTGTCTATCTTATCTCTTATGGCATGGGTGCTTGGAGTTTTGATCAGGAATTGGTTGCTAGTTCCAATTTCCATAAGGGTATCTCCTGCATTTTCTAAGGTTCTTATAGTTTGAGGTTTTAATTTAGGTCTTTGATCCATTTAGAGTTGATCTTTGTGTATAGTGATAGGTAGGGACCTTGTTTTAATATTCTGCATGTGGTCAACCAGTTTTCCCAGTGCCATTTACTGAATAAGTTCTCCTCTCCCCAGTGGTTGGTGGTGGAGGCTTTGCCAAAGATGAGTTGGTTGAGAAATTGAGGTTTTGCTTCTGGAATCTCTATCCTGTTCCATTGATCTATATGCCTGTTCTTGTACCAATACCAGGCTGTTTTTATTATTGTAGCTTTATAATAGAGTTTAAAGTCTGGAAGTGTGATACCTCCTGCTTTTTTTTTTTTTAATTATCATAATTTTAATGGTCAATAGCTTCTAGTTGGCTCTGGATGGTACAGTTAAACAATATACTTAAAGACCTCCACCAAGCGCATCCACACCCCCTCAGTAGCGTTTGCTTCCATCAGCATTCCACTGCCCAGTTAGACTTCCACAGCCTCAGACCCTGTTCTTGGGTTATGGAAATCCACATCTTAGTGTAATGAGCTGAAGAAACCCTTGGTACACCCATGATCTGTGTTATTTTAAAAAAATAACAAATATTAAACCAAACACTTTCCCAGGTTCCACTGCCTCACGAGCAAAAAATGTTACTGTGGCGACCTGAATATTCTGTTGTCTCTTGTGGGCTGGGTGGTTTTGCTTCTCTCCCTGTTCTACTGAAATCATATGGTGCAGAGTTCGTAAATCTTCTTTACACAGTACACCAGGGCAGCCAGTGCTGTCGTTTTGTGCAGTCTCTATCTGTGCAGGTCGTCCTTCTGGACCAGCACCACTGGGGTGGAGGAGGTAAGTGTGTGCAGAGACAGGCGGGACAGTTTATAGGCATTGTACTCTACTTGATACTTGCAGCAAGGGTCAAACTGCCAGGAGATTCCATAGAGGGTGCAGCAGGCCAGGCTTAGCACACCAGCGGGCAGGGAGATGTAGTGGGAATAATCTAAGGGCAGCGCCAACAGGGTGAAGAGGCAGGTGGTGCCCGCCAGCACAGCCGTCTTGTGTAGGCAGTTGCCCACAGTGATCCAGCGAGCCATCTCATCGCCGAAGCGGGTGGGCTCAATCACAATGTACTTGTACTGGGCTTCCAAGGCCTGTTCCGGCTTGTACTCAAACTGGTCTTGGGCATTCTCCCCATTGTAGATCTCGTGCACGATGTAGCAGTCTGTGGCCGACAAACTCACCCTCTCTCAGGCGCTGCCGCCACTGCTGCCCGGGCCAAGATGCCGCCTTCCCCAAGCGGCCATCTTGGAGACCTTTTTTTTTTTTTTTTTGGCTGAGGATTGTTTTGGCAATTTGTGGTCATTTACGTTTCCATATGAATTCCTGTATTGTCATTTCCCAGTCTGAGAACAGTGCTGCTGGCAATTTAATGGGTATTGTGTTAAATCTGTAGATTGCCTTGGGTAGGATGGACATCTTAACAATGTTGATTCTTCCAATCCATGGGCATGGAATATTTTTCCATTTGTTTGTGTCATCTTTGACTTCTTTGGCAGTGTTTTGTAGTTTTCATTGTAAAGGTCTTTCACATCTCTGGTTCGGAAGATGCCAAGATATTTGATTTTTTTTCTGGCTATTTTGAATGGCATTGTGCTTTTTATTTGTGTTTCCATTTGTTTGTTGTGGGTGTATAGAAATGCGACTGTCTTTTGCACATTGATTTTATACCCTGAGACTTTGCCCAAGTCCTTTAACAGTGCAAGGAGGTTTTTGACAGATTCTCTTGGGTTTTTGAGGTATAGTATCATGTTGTCTGCAAAGAGGGGTAACTTGACTTTCTCTTTTCCTATTTGGATACCACTGAGCCTTCTCTTGTCTGATTTCTCTAGCTAGGACTTCTAAAACTGTGTTAAAAGGAGGAGTGAGGGTGGGCATCCTTGTCTTGTTCTGGTTTTCAGTGGAAATGTTTCCAATTTCTGTCTGTTTAGCAGTATGGTGGCTGTGGGTTTCTCATAGATGGCTCTTACTACTTTGCGATATGTTCCATTTATGCCTAGATGTTCGAGAGTTTTTATCAAGAAGGGATGCTGGATTTTCATCAAAAGCTTTTTCTGTGTCTAATGATATAATCATGTGGTTTTTGTTTTCACATCTGTTGATGTATTTAATTATGATCTTATGAATGTTGAACCACTCCTGGATCCTGGGATGAAGCCTATTTGGTCATGGTGGATAATTCTTTTTTTTTTTTTTTTTG
>NW_007258971.1:517477-517987 GCF_000164805.1 Carlito syrichta | reverse complement strand
GCGATCCTTCTGCCTCAGCCTTCCGAGTAGCCGGAATTACAGGCATGCGCTACCATGCCCGGCTGATTTTTTTATTTATTGTAGAGATGAGGTCTCCTTGCCCAGGCAGGTCTTGAACCCGTGGGCTGAGGCAATCCACTCACCTCAGCCTCCCAAAGGCACGGGATTACAGGCTGAGCCACCGAGCCCAGCATGGTGGATAATTCTTGAGATGTGTTGTTGAATCCAATTTGCTAGGATCTTGTTGAGAATTTTAGCATCTATGTTCATCAAGGATATTGGCCTGTAGTTCCCCTTCTTTGTTGGATCTTTACCTGGCTTGGGCATCAATGTGATGTTAGCTTCATAAAATAATTTGGAAAGAGTTCCATCTTTCTCAATTGCTTGGAATACTTTCAGTAGGATTTATATCAGTTTCTCCTTGTATGCTTCGTAGAATTCTGCTGGAAAGCCATCTGTTCCAGGACTTTTTTGATAGTTGATTTTCTTTTCTTTTTTTTTTTTTTTTTT
>NW_007258971.1:498069-517433 GCF_000164805.1 Carlito syrichta | reverse complement strand
GGCGATCCTTCCGCCTCAGCCTTCCAAGTAGCTGGAATTATAGGCATGCGCTACCACACCTGGCTAAATTTTTGATTTATTGTAGAGATGAGGTCTCGCTGCCCAGGCAGGTCTCGAACCTACGGGCTCAGGCAATCCACTCACCTCAGCCTCTCAAAGGTGCGGGATTACAGGCTGAGCCACCGAGCCCGGCTGGTAGGTAATTTTCTTATGACACAGTCAATTTCCTGGATTGTTATTGGTCTGGTTAGGGTCTCGATTTCTTCTTGTTTCAATTTGGGGAAGTTGTGTGATTTCAGAAAGTCCTCCATTTCTTTTAGGTTTTCAGTTTGTTTCCATATAAGTGTACATAGTAGTCTCTGATAATCTTTTGTATTTCTTCGAGGTCAGTTGTGACTTGATCTTTTGCATTTCTGGTTGTGTTTATTTGGGCTTTTCCTCTCTTTTTCTCAGTCAGTCTAGCTAGGGAACCATCAGTCTTGTTTATCCTTTCAAAGAACCAGCTTTTTGTTTCATTGGTTTTTTTGTATTATCTTTTTGTCTTCTATGTCCCTAATTTGGGCTTTTATTTTCGTGATCTGGATTCTTCTGCTGAAATTAGGGTTTTGGTGGTCTTGCTTTTCCAACTTCCTTAGGTGATTTGTTAGGCTATTAACTTGCGATCTTTCCATTTTCTTCATGTGTGTTTGTAGAGATATGAATTCCCCTTTTAGTACTGTTTTCATGGCATCCCAGAGGTTTTGATAAGATGTTTTTTCATTTTCATTTGTTTCCAGGTATCTTTTAATCTCTGTTTGATTTCCATTTTGACCCAGAAGTTGCTTAGCATCATGCTGTTTAGTGTTCATGTCTTGTGCGTTTTGGGGGAGATTTGTTGGTGTTAATATTTATTTTTATTCCACTGTGGTCTGAGAAGGTGCATGGCAGGATTTCAACCTTGTGAAATTTGTTTATGCTTGATTTATGACTGAGGATGTGGTCGATCTTAGAATATGTTCCATGTGGTGATGAGTAGAATGTATATTCTATGGTTGTTGGGTGAAGCATTCTGTAGGTATCAATTATGTCCATTTGGTCAAGTGTCACATTGAGGTTCTGGATCTCCTTGTTGATTTTTTTGTCTTGATGATCTGTCTAGAGTTACAAGTGGGATATTCAAGTCCCCAGGTATGATAGTGTTAAAGTTAATATCTTTTTTCAGTTTACCTAGAAGCTACTTTATGAAAGTTGGTGCTTCTATGTTAGGTGCATATATGTTTAGGATGGATGTTTCTTTTTGACTTGAACCTTTTATTGTTATGTAGTGACCCACCATATCTTTTTAAATTTGTGATTGCTTAAAGGGTATTTTGTCTGATCCTAAGACTCCTGCTTTCTTTTGTGTTCCGTTTGCCTGAAATTTTTTCCCCATCCTCTTACTTTGAGTCTGTAAGAATCCTTTCTGGTGAGATGAGTTTCTTGGAGACAATATATTGCTGCCTCATCATGTTTTATCCATTTTGCCATTCTTTGTCTTTTCAGTGGTGCATTTAGCCCATTCACATTCAGGCTAATTATTGAAATGTGAGAGTTTATCTCTGTCATGAGGTTCTTATAGTTTGTTGTTGTTGCTACTGTTTGTTTTTCTTTCTTTTGATTTTTGGGTTGATTCATGTGTTTTTTTGATTTTTTTCCAGCATTCTCATGAAGGGCATTGTCATTCTTTTTTTCCTTTCTTTTGTGTTTAATACTTCTTAAGTGGTTCTTATGGAGCTGGTCTGGAGGCAGCATAAGCTCTTAAGGATTGGATGTCTGGGAAAGACTTTAATTACCCATCACAGATGAAGCTCAGCTCAGCTGGATAGATAATTCTTGGTTGAAATTGTTTATCTTTGAGAACTTTGAAGATTGGGCTCCAATCTCTCCTCACCTGAAGTATTTCTGTGGATAAGTCTGCTACTGTTTTTACTGGTCTTCCCCTGTGGGTAGTCTGACCTTTTTCTCTTGCTGCCTTTAGGATTTTTTCTTTTATACCTTACTTTGTGTAGGCAAATTACTATGTGTCTAGGAGTTGGTCTACTCATTTATTGTCTTGCAGGGGTTCTCTGAATCTCTTGTGTTTGAATGGTCACATCACTGATGAGATGAGGGAAGTTTTCTTGGATAATTTCATGAAATGTTTGTTCCAAGGTGGTCTCTCTCTCTTTCTGCCTCAGGAAGTCAAATTAATCTTAGGTTTGGCCTCTTGAAATAATCACTTATCTCTTGAAGGTTTTACTCCGTCTTTTTAAGCTTCTTTTCTATATTTCTGACAGTTTGGGTTAGTTCCATATTTTGGTCCTCAAGCTCTGAGATTCTTTATTTTGCTTGGTTAATTTTGTTTTCTATGCTTATCAGTTTGTTATTTATTTCATTTACTTATTCTTTATTGCTGTTATCTCAGTTACCAACTCCTTCATTCTTTCCTCTTGTCTCTCCTTGGCTCTATTTATTCTTTCTATTAATGTTTTAATATCTGGGTTTGTGATTTGAGATCAGTCATTCTGGGGACTCTTCACTGTTTGTATTCCAAAGTCTGTATTCTCATTGCCTGACCTCCCAGGTCTGTGTGAGACCCATATTCTTCTTTTGGTTTTTCTTCATTTGTGTAGATTTTCCTCCCTCCTTTCCCCCCCTCTTCTTTAATTCTATTGTTCAGGGATTGGGGGGAGTTGCTTTTACTTCTGTTTACTCAATCCCTATTCTTCCTGATGTGGATCCTCTGGCTTTGTTCAATTCTGAAGCTGGACTATGGTGGGAGGCTGTACTTTTTGCAGTTTTGAGATTTAATTGAGGGGGAGGCTGTGATTCAGAATCTATCTGCAGATCCCAGTATCTGCTGACAGGTGTGTGGGCCCCCTGGAACCCATTCCCCACTGTCCATACAGTGGAGGTATAGGTTTTCCCCCTGAAAGCAAAGTGAGGTAATAAAAAGGAAAAGAATGGAAAAAGGAAGAAGAAGGGGTGAGAGGAAGGTGGAGAGACAGGAGTAAGAGGGAAAACAGACAGTCATACAAACTAACAATTGAAAATAGACACAAACAGAAAAAAGTAAAAAAAAACCTAAAACATACAATCATACAAACACACAAACTCACAAAAACTGCCCTATTGATGTACTCTCCCTCAAAAATACCCATACACAGACAGGAAGTCTAAAAACAATAGCAAGTACAAAAATGTTATTGAAAACTGAAAGAAAGAGAAAAAACTAAAGCAAAAAACAAACAAAAATGAGCAAAACAGACACACACACAAAAACTCACTCCGAGGTTTTTCCTGTAAGTCCAACTTCCTTTCAGCTCTGACCTCCAGCCCCTCCCCTCTGCTCTCAGGATAGGCTGATAGGGTTGATCTCAGCGCGGGTCAGATGCCCCAGGCTACTGGGGGAGGAGGGTGGATCAGATCTGGACTCACTGGCTTGCTGCCTGGCAAGTCTCCCACTCAGCTCTGACGTGTCTGTCTCTGATCCTCTGATCCTGCATGGGGGAGGGGCGTCTGTCTTTCCAAGTTGGATGAGGTGACCTTAGGTCCTAAATTGGAGGCTGGGTGGAGCTAGGCAGGGCAGTGCAGTTCTCTGCCTGGTCCCAGGACAGAGAAAATGGCCGCAGTGTGCAGTTCCTGGGGGGAGGGCTCATCTCTGGCTCTCCCAGATCTTCTCTACTCGGATCAGATCCGGGTTCCAGCTGCTCTGCTGTTGCAGGTGATGGTGTGGGCCAGGCACCAGGCAATGAGAATCAGCTGAATTCGGCAAGCTCTTCTCAGGAGATTCCCAAGAACGTAGACAATCCTGCATGCCGTTGGCTCCAATCTCAGCGTGGTGGGGGGGTTGCAGTCACTCCAGAGGAGAACCCTGGGTGCATGAGCCCGAGTCCTCTGTCAGACAGACTTTCACTCACCCACCAGCACATGCCTGTTCACACAGAGAGTCTTTATGGATGGTGGCTTTTGCAGAGACTCTCACAGACCGACCTGTCACCATCTTGTTGGAAGTCCTCACCCTTTTCCTTTCTAATTGTATTTATTTGGACTTTCTCTGTCTTTTTTTTTGTTTTTTTTAGTCAGTCTGGCCAAGGGTTTGTCAAACTTATTTATCCTTTCAATGAACCAGCTTTTTGTCTTGTTGATCCTTTCTATGATAGGCATTTCAAGCTTGGATAGGTTCCCAGTGCCATGTGGGCTCTGGCAGCATGGCTGCTGTGCCCTAACCAGGCCTCCTCCTGCATGGGACCAAGGACCTGTACACTGTTGTGGGGAGGGGACTGTTCCAGACTGTGTCAGGAGCACTCACACCATAGGACTGCAAATTCTAAGTGAGCCTAGCACCTGGTAGGAATGCTCTCTCTATCTCTCTCTTTGCTTCCTGCGCATTTTAAGAGTCCTCTGTGGGATGTAGGGCACTTTCTCTAAGTCTGAGGTTATTGGCAGCTGGGATCGGCTTTCTTGTTCTGCTCTGCAAGAAGGGTGCCCATCAGCTACTCACTGGTGACCACATTGGGTCTTCTTCCACATGTCTATTTTCTTTTTCTTCTTTTTTTTTTTGAGTTGGAGTCCCACGCCATCGCCCAGGCTGGAGTGCAGTGGCACTCTCGAGGCCACTCTAGCATCAACCTGCTGGGCTCAGGCGATCCTTCCGCCTCAGCCTTCCAAGAAGCTGGAACCACAGGCATGCGCCATCATTCCTGGCTAATTTTTTGATTTATTGTAGAGATGAGGTCTTGTCAAGTTGCCTAGGTTGTTCTTGAACCCATAGGCTAAGACAGTCCCTTCACCTCAGCCTCCCAAAGTGCTGGGATTACAGGCTTGAGCCACTGTGCCTGGCCATCTATTTTCTTTCAGAAACATTTTTATTTTAGACTAATGGGGTACATGTGCAAGTTTGTTGTGTGGGGAGAATGCATGATGGTGAGGTTGGGCTTCTATTGAGCCCATCACCAAATGGTGAGCATGGTACCCAGTAGGTAGTATTTCAACCTTTATCCCCTTCCTGCTTTCCTCCCTGCTTTGGGAGTCCCCAGGGTCTGTTGTTCCCATCCTTAGACCCATGTGTACTCAGCGATTAACTCCTACTTTTAAGAGAACATATAATATGTGGTTTTCTTTTTCTGTGTTAGCGTGCTTAGAATAATGGCCTCCAACTGCATCCATGTTGCTGCAAAGGACATGATTTAGTTCTTTTTTATGGCTATGCGGTATTTCCATGATGTCTATGTACCACATTTTCTTTATTCAGTGTGCTATTGATGGGCAACTGGGTTGGATCCATGTTTTTTCTATTTTGAATAGTGCTATATCAAACATATGATTGTAGGTGTCTTTCTGGTAGAATAATTTATGTGCCTTTGGGGCATCCCCAGGAATAGGAATTCTGGGTCAAATGATGAATCTATTTTTAGTTCTCTGCCTTCCACTGGGCCTGAACTAGCTTACCTTCCCACCAATAGTGAATGAGCATTCCCTTTTCTCTGCAACTTCACTGACATCTGTTGTTTACCAACTTTTTAATAAAACCATTCTGCCTGGTGTGAGATGGCATCTCACTGTGGTCCTCTCTGCATATCCTTATGTACATTTCTTTGATGACCAGTGATGTTAATTGTTTCATATTTTTTTTAGCCACTTACATGTCTTCATTTGAGAAGTGTCTGTTCCTGTCCTTTGCCCACTTTTTAATGGGTTATTTTTGTTTTTTCCTTCATTTAAGATCCTTATCAATTCTGGATCCTTTGTCAGATGCATAGTTTGCCAATATTTTCTACCATTCTGTAGGTTGTCTGTTTACTCTATTGGTATTTCTTTTACTACACACAAGCTCTTTAGTTTAATTAGGTTCCACTTGTCAAGTTTTATTTTTCCTGCATTTACTTTGAGAACTTGGTCATAAATTCATTGTCGAGGCCGATATCCAGAAGAGTGTTTCCTAGGCTTTATTCTAGGATTTTTATAGTATCAGGTCTTACATTTAAGTCCTTAATTCATCTTGAGTTAATTTTTGTATATGGTGGGAGAAAGATGTCTTGCCTCTTTTTTCTGCATATGGCTAGCCAGTTTTCTCAGCACAATTTATAGAATAGAGTGTCCTTTGGCCAATGTTTATTTTTTTAAACTTTGTTAAAGGTCAATTGGTTGTAGGTGAGTGGCTTCATTTCTGGGTTCTCTATTCTGTTCCATTGATCTATGTGTCTATTTTTGTACCAGTACCATGTTGTTTTGTTTACTGTAGCCTTGTAGTAAAGTTTGAAGTCCAGTAATGTGATGCTTACTGCTTTGTTCTTTTTATTTAGAATTACTTTGGCTTTTCTCACTCTTTTTTGTTTCCATGTGAACTTAAGTATTGTTTTTTCTAGATTTGTGAAAAATAAGTTTGGTAGTTTGAAAGGGATTGCATTGAATCTATAGATTGCTTTGGGCAATGTGAACATTTACACAATATTTATTCTTCCAATCCATGAATATGGGATATTTTTCCATTTTCTTATGCTACTAGTCATGTCTAGGAGTCTCATGATAGAATCTTTAGATTTTTCTAGATATAGAACAGTATCATCTATGAGTAGAGATAATTTGACTTTCTCTTTTTCTGTTTGATACCTTTTATTTTTTTCTCTTGCCTGATTGCTCTAAGGCCTCCAGTCCTATGTTAAATAGGAATAGCGAGTGTGGATATCTTTGTCTTGTTCCAGTTCTAAGGGAGAATGCTTCTAACTTCTGCGTGTTCAGTATGATGTTGGTTGTGAGTTTGCCACAGATGGCTCCCTTATTTTGTGGCAAGTTCCTGTGATGCTTAGATGGCTGAAAGTTTTATTATGAAGTAATATGGGATTTTATCAAATGTCTTTTCTGCATCTATTGAGGTGATCATGTAGTCCTTGTTTTTATTTTTTATATTTTTTGAATCAAAGTCTCACTTTCTTGCCAGGCTGGGGTGTAGTGGCACACTCAGCAACTGCAGTCACAACATGCTGGGTTCAGGCAATCCTTCCACCTCAGCCTTCCAAGTAGCTGGAACTTCAGATGCATGCCACCATGTCTAGCTATTTTTTGGATTTATTATAGAGACAAAATCTTGCCAAGGTGCTCAGGCTGGTCTTAAACCACTGGGCTTAGGCAATCCTCTTGCCTCTGCCTCCCAAAGTGCTAAGATTACAGGCATGAGACACCACACATGGTGGTCCTTATTTTTAATTTTATGTATGTGGTGGATAATGTTCATTGATTTGCATCTATTGAGTCAAACTTGTATGCCTGGAATGAAGCCTACTTGATCATGGAGAACAATTTTTTTTGATGTACAGCAGGATGTGGTTTGCTAGTATTTTGTTAAGGATTTTTGCATGTATGTTCATCAGGGATATCAACATATAATTTTGTTTCTTTTTGTCTTTCCCAGATTTTAGTATTGAGATAATTTTAGTTCATAGAATAAGTTAAGGAGGAGTCCCTCCTCTTCAATTGTTTGAAATAGTTTCAGTAGGTTGGCACCAGCTCTTACTTGTACATTTGGTAGAATTTGACTGAATCTGTCTGATCCAGGATTTTTTTGGTGTGGTAGACCTTTTATTACTGATTCAATTTTGTGGTTTTTTATTGGTCTGTTCAGTGTTTCAATTTTAATCTTGAGAGATTGTGTTTTTTCAGGATTTTATCCTTTTTCTGTAGATTTTCTAGCTTATACACATATAGATATTTATTATAATCTCTGAGAATCTTTTATGTTTCTTTGGGATAAGTTGTAATATGGCCTTTTAACATTTCTGATTGTATTCATTTGTATTTTCTCTTTCCATTTCTTTTTTTTTTTTTTTGGTTGTTGTTGATAATCTGGACAGCAGTCTACCAATTTTATTTATTCTTTCAAAGAACCAGTGTCTTGATTTGTTGATCCTTTGTATGTCTTTTGGGGGGGAGGGATCTCAATTTTGATTAATTCTGTTCTGATTTTTGTTCTTTCTTTTCTTCTGCTAGTTTTGGGTCCAGTTTATTTTTGTTTTTCTAGTTCTCTTAGGTGAGATGTTAGGTTGTTTATTTGAGAACTTTCTATCTTCTTGATGTGGATATGCAGTTCTATGAACTTTCCTCTCAACACTGCTTTTGTAGCATCTCAGAGGTTTAGGTAAGTTATGTCTTTATTTTCATTTGTTTCTAAGAATTTTTAAATTTCTGTCTTGATTTCGTTATTTATCCAAAAATCATTCAGGAGTAAGTTGTTTAGTTTCCATATATTTGTGTGGTTTTGAGGTTTCCTTTTAGTGTTGATTTCTATTTCTGTTTCTATTTATTCCACTGTGGTCAGAGAAGAGGCCTGGCATGATTTTGATTTTTTTTTTTTAAATTTATCAACACTTGATTTATGACCAAATATGTAGTTATCTTACAGTATGTTCCATCCTTTTACCTATAAACTATGAGTGCTGTTATCAGTGAGGTGGTTCTACTGAAGACAGAAGAAGGATGAGTCATTTTTTAAAATTAAGTTGATCATTCTATGTCTTTTGAGTGAGGACATTTAGGTCATTGACATTCAAGGTTACTGTTGATATGTGAGGTTTTGTTCCTGACATAGTGTTTTTAATTTGGTGCTTTGTATTCTCAGTTTTGTGGATGATTTTATGGTCTGTAGACTATGTGCATGTGTGTGTGTGTGTGTGTGTGTGTGTGTGTGTGTGTGTGTGTGTGTGTGTGTTTAAGGCAGCATCCTTCTTTTATTTTCATATTTAGAACTCCCTTAAGCATCTCTTGTAGTCTGGTGGTAATGAATTCCCTTAATGTTTGCTTGTCTAGGAAAGACTTTATTTTTCCTTTGTTTATGAAGCTTAGTTTGACATGGTAAGAAATTCTTGGCTGTCATTTTTGTAAAGAATGCTAAAATGAGCCCCCAATATATTCTGCCTTGTAGGATTTCTGCTGAGAGGTTTGCTGTTATTCTGCTGGGTCTCTGTTGGTAGGTAGTCTGACCCTTTTCTACAGCTGGTTTTAAGATTTTTGTGTATGTTTTCTTTGCATTGTCAGATGACTATGTGCAATAGAGATGGTTGTCTTCTATAACATCTCACAAGAGTTTTCTGAATTTCTTGGATCTGCATGTCACCCTCTCGAGGAAGATAAGGAAAATTTTCTTGGGTTATATCCTGACACACTTTTTCCAGATTACTTCCATTCTCTTCTTCTCGCTCAGGAATGCCAATCAGATATAGATTTGGTCTCTTTACAAAATCCCACATTTCTTGAAGTCGTTGTTCATTTTTTAAATTCCCTTTTTTTTTTTTTAGACTGGCTGGGCTGATTTGAAAAGTTGGTCTTCGAGCTCTGAAATCCTTTCTTCTGCTTGACCTAGTCTGTTGTTAAGACTTGCAACTGTATTTTAGAATTCCTGAAGTGAATTCAAATCTAGTTGTTTCAGCATCATTTTTAAAAAGAGTTTTTCTTCCCTCATGAATTGCTTTGACACCCTGGTCAAAATCATTTTATCATTCATTAGTAGGTTTATTTGTGGATTCTATCTTGCTATTTATTTATCCTATAGCAAATACCATAGTGTGTTGATAACTACAGCTTTATATTGTAATGAGATTCAGAGTCAGCAATGAAAATTGTTCTTTTTCCTATATGGCTTTGACTATACTAGTTCCTTTCCATTTCCATCTGTGGAAATGGGTAATCTTGTCAATTTCTACCAGAAACCTGCTGAGATTTTGATCTGAGTTATGTTGAATCATAAACCAGTTTGAAGGCTAGGCACAGTGGCACACTTCTATAATCTCAGCACTTTGGGTGGTTGAGGTGAGAGGATTTCCTGAACCCAGGAGTTCAAGATCAGCCCAGACAAAGTAGTGAAAGCTCGCCTCTACAAAAAATTTTAAAAATAGCCAGTTGCTGGGGCACATACCAGTAGTCCCAGCTACTCAGGAGGCTGAGGCAGAAGAATCTCCTGAGCCCAGGCAGTCAAGGCTGTCGTGAGCCTCAATCATCCCACTACACTCTGGGTGACAGAGTGAGACGCTGACTCCAAAAATAAAAAATACAGACATGTGCCATCATACCTAGCTAATTTTTAATTTTTTTGTAGAAATGAGAACTTATTATGTTACCCAGGCTGGTCTTGAACTCTTGAGTTCAATAAAATCCTATATACTGCACATAACTGTCTTGACCTCTCAAAGTGCTGGGATTACAGGTGTGACCCACTGTGCCTGGCCTACACTAAGTTTATAAAATTTTGCTTTCTTCAGTATAAATTAATCTTAGCTTATCTGTAACCTTTGACCTTGGGAACTGTTACATCTTCTTTAACTTTTTGACTATTTTATAATAACACTGAGCTTAAAACACAAACACATTATACAGCTGTACAAAAACTATTTTCTTTTTTTGTATCCTTATTCTATAAACTTTTTTCTCTTTAGAAATTTTTTATTTGTATTTTACCTTTTAGTCATTAAAAAAAAACTAAGACACAAACACACACATTAACCTAGGCCTATTTGGGATCAGATCAATATCACTGTCTTCCATCTCTACATCTTGTCTCACTGAGATGTTTTCAGGGGAAACTTAACACACTCAGAGCTATCATCTGCTATGATAACTATGCTATCTCTGCATTACCTCTCGAAGGACCTGCCTGAGACTGTTTTACAGTTAACTTTTTTTTTAATAAATAGGAGTACAATCTAAAATAAATTAAAAAGTACAGTATAGTAAATATACAAACCAGTAACATAGTCATTTATTATCCTTATCAAGTATGATATACTGCACATAACTGTATATGCAATACTTTTACATGACTGACAGCACAATGGGTTTGTTTACACTAGCATCACCACAGACACGTGAGTAATATTTTGCTGCTGTGTTATGATGGCTATCACTGCATCAGGAGGTAAGAATTTTTCAGCTCCATGATTACCTTGTAAGACCACTCTCATGCATGCAGTCCATGTGACTAAAACATTGCTTTGCAGTCCACAGCTGTATATATTTACAATTCTATTATCTGCAAATGTAATTTTTATTTTTCTCTTTCAAATATTTTTGTCTTATTTCCTTATTGCATGGCTAGGATTCCCAGTACAATGTCAAGTACATGTGGTGAAAGCAGATATTTTTGTGTTGTTCCTGAACTTAGAAAGAAAATATTCAATATTCCATAATTAGATATGATCTTAATTGTAGTTTTTTTATAGATAATTTTTATTGGTTTGGGAAAGTTTTCTTCTTCTGGTTTGCTAGATAATTTTTCAAAATAAATATAGTATATACTCACTTGTACCCCACATCCCTATAATACAATACAATTTAATTTAAAAAATAAGTTCATCATAACATTGATACAAAAATCTTTCAGAGGCATTAAAAGGAAATTACAGAAATATGTGCTGCATGAACACAGTAGAAAAAATTCTTAACTGAGTTTTGGAAAATTGATCCTATCAATGTGTAAAAAGGATAATGCATCATCGTCAAGTGAGGTTTAACCCCAAGAATTCAGTTTGTTTCAACATTTGAAAATCAACCAGTGTAACTTGACCATACTGACAGATTAAAGGAGAAAACTATATGATCATTTTCATAGATGTGGAAGGCTTGGACAAAATTCAACAGCCATTTATTTCATTTTATTATAGAGATGGGGGTACAAGTGAGGATGAACTACAAAATAGGCTGCATGCAGGTGAGGTTTAGGCTGCTAGCTGGCGCTCACTCCCCCTGGTATGGTGTTGCCGCATGCTCCCCACCCTTTTTCCTCCCTCCCTCCCCTAGCTGTGCTCAGTGACTACTGATCCCTCCCTTGTGCTAATGTGACTAGTGTTCAGGTCCTACTAATGAGCGAGAACATGCAGTATTCAGTTCTTTGTTTCTGTGATCGTTCACTTGGTATGAGGGTCTCTAATTTCAACCAATTTACTGCAAAGTTCATGATTTTATGGCTGCATAATATTCCATAGTGTATATGTACCACATTTTTTTTTTAAATCCAGTCCAGCTTCAATGGGCTGCATGATTGGTTCCATGTTTTTGGTAATGTGAATAGAGCTGCAACAAACATGCATGTGCAGGTATCTTTTGGGCATCTAGGTTGGTTCCATGTTTTTGTTATTGTGAATAGTGTGGCAATAAACATGCGTGTGCAGGTGTTTTTTTTGTAGAATGATTTATGTTTCTCGAGGTATATTTACAGGAGAGGGATTGCTGGGTCATATGAAAGGTCAAGTTTTAGTTCTTTTAGGAATTGCCACACTGCTTTCCATAGAGGTTTAACTAGCTTGCACTCCCATCAACAGTATAGAAGCATTCCTTTTTCTCTTACCCTTGCCAGCATCTGTTGTTTTTTGACATATTAATGATGACCATCCTTGCCTAAGTTAGGTGATATCTAATTGTAGTTTTGATTTGCATTTCTTTGATGATCAGTGAAGCTGAGCATCCTTTCATGTGTCTGTTGACTGCTTGTATGCCTTCTTTTGAAAAACATCTATTCATGTCCCTTGCCCACTTTTTAATGGAGTTGTTTGTTTCCCTTTCACTTTGTTTGAGTTCCTTGTAGGCCCTGGATGTTAGACCTTTGTCAGATGCATAATTTGCCATTTTTTCCCCATTCTGTTGGTTGTCCCTTTGCTCTCTTGACAGTTACTATTGCTGTGCAAAAGCTTTTGTTTTACTTGTCTATCTTAGCTCTATGGCATTTGCTTTTGGTGACTTGGCCAAGCATTTGTTGCCTACTCCAATGTGCATAAGGGTGCTTCCTGCATTTTCTTCTAGGATTACTAGAGTTTGAGGTTTTACGTTTAGGTCTTTGATCCATTTTGAGTTGATTTTTGTAATATGGTGATAGGTAGGGGTCCAGTTTCACTCTTCTGCATGTGGTCAGCCAGTTTTTCCAGCACCATTTGCTAAATATGGTTTCCTTTTCCCAGTGGTTGTTATTGGTGGCTTTGTTGAAGATGAGTTGATTGAGAGACTGAGTTTTTGCTTCCAGAATCTCTGTCCTGTTCCATTGGTCTATGTGCCTATTCTTGTACCAATACCAGGCTGTTTTGGTGACTGTAGCCTTGTAATACACTTTAAAGACTGGAAGTGTGATACTTCCCACTTTGTTCCTTTTGCTGAGGATTGTTTTGGCTATTCATGCTCTTTTTTTTCCCATATGAATTTCTGTATTGTCATTTCCAGGCCTGAGAAAAATGATGTTGATGCTTTGATGGGTATTGCATTGAATCTGTAGATTGCCTTGGGCAGGATGGACATCTTAATGATATTGATTCTTCTGATCCATGAACATGGATGGTTTTTCCATTTGTTTGTGTCATCCTTGATTTCTTTGAGCAGTGTTTTATAGTTCTTATTGTAAGGATTTTTCACTTCTCTGGTTGGGTGGCTGCCAAGGCATTTCATTTTTCTGGTGGCTATTGTGAATGGGATTGTGCTTTTAATTTGTTTCTCTGAAGTCTTTCCTCATTCTCTAATTTACAAACAAATTTGTGTGATATTTGAATTTTTAACTCTTCAAAACTTTGATAAAATTTACCAGTGAAACAATCTGGACTGTGTTTTCTTTGTAGGAAGTTTTTAGATTGCAAATTTAATTTGTTCACAGATACAGGGTTACTCAGATAGTCTATTTCTATATGAGCCAATTCTGGTAATTTATAAGGAATCTGTCCATTTTTCCATGTTATTGAGTTTATTTGTATAAAGTTGTTCATAATACAGAGCATGGTGGCTCATGTCTGCAAAACTAGCACTTTGGGAAGCTGAGGCAGGAGGATGTCTTGAGGTTAGGAGTTTGAGACCAGCCTGGGCAACATAGCTATCCTTTGTCTCTACAAAAAATAAAAAAATTAGCCAGGGGTGGTGGTGCATATCTGTAGTTCCAGCTACTTGGAAGGATCACCTGGGCAACAGAGTAAGACCCTGACTCAAAAAAATTGTTCATAATAGTCTCTTCTTAAATTAGATCTCTTAATATGTGTAAGATTTATAGTGATATCTCCCATTTCATTCTTGATTTTTATCATTTGTGAATTTTCTCTTATTTTTTATTAGTCTTGTTGGGTATTTGTTAATCTTTTCAAGAACCATCGTTTAGCTTTCTTGATTTTCCCTTTAGAGGATGTGGGGGAGAAAGGAACATTTCTACACTGTCGATGGGAGTATAAACTTGTACACCCTCTGTGGAAAACAGTATGGTGATTCCTAAAAAAAAAATCTAAATACTGACCTTCTACATGATGCAGTAATCTCTGTCCTGGGAATATGCCTGGAGGAACTCAAATCGTTCTCTAAAAAAAAAACCAAACCTGCACATGCATGTTTATTGCAGCACTATTCACAATACCAAAAACATGGAACCAATCATGCTGCCATGGAAAGTGGACTGGATAAAAGAATGTGGTACATATACATGAGGGAATATTACACAGCCATAAAGAAGGACAAAATTATGGACTTCGCAGCAACTTGGATGGATTTAGAGTCTATAATACTCAGTGACCTATCACAGAAACAAAGCACAGAATACCACATGCTCTCACTCATAAGTGAACCCTGAACATTTATCATAATACTATAAAAAAGGGACTGGCACTAGTGGGAAAGTGCCAGAGTGGTGAGGGGGGCACACAACATCAATAAGTGATTTCAAACCAGGCAAAGTGGGGGGACCAAAGGAAGGCCCAAACATCACCTATACAATGACTACTTATATACTTAATCCTGAATTGTACCCCACATCTTTAAAAAAATTCTATTATTCTGGCTACTTGGAAGGCTGAGACGGAAGGATCGCCGGAGCCCGGCAGGTTGAGGCTGTGGTGGCTGGGAGCGGCCACTGCACTCCAGTCTGGGTGACAGAGTGAGACTCCAACTCAAAAAAAAAAAAAATCTATTATTTCTAATGCTACTTAAAACTTTTATTCTACATTGTGTTTAATTTACTCTTTTTCTGGTTTCTTAGTAAGTATAGAAGTTTGGATCACTAATTTCACATTTTTTCTTGTGTAATATAAGTATTTGATGTTATAAATTTACCTATTAGTACTACATTAGCTGCATCCACAAATTTTGATATGTTGTATTTTCATTATCATTCAGTTCAAAATAGTTTTCAATTTCCTATCTGGATTTTTTTTGACCCATAAGTTAATTAAAAGTGTGTTTCTGATTTTCAAAACCTGCTGGGCTCAGCAATTCTTCCGTCTCAGCCTCCAAGTAGCTGAGACTGCAGGCGTGCCACCATGCCCAGCTAATTTATTTGTTTATTTATTGTAGAGATGAAGTCTTACCATGTTGCCCAGGCTGGTCTTGAACTCCTGAACTCAGCCAATCCTCTCACCTCATGCTCCCAAAGTGTTGGGTTTATAGGCATGAGCCGCCATGCCCAGCCTTGATTATCAAAATTTTAATATTTTTTAGCCATTTCTTTTTAGTGAATTCAGAGAACATATTCTGTATGATTTCAATCCTTTGAAAGTTATTGAGACTTGTTTTATTGCCCAGAATATGGTGAATATTCCACAAAAGAAGAATATGTATTCTATTGTATTTGCTATGGTATTATTTAAATGTTAATTGCATCGAATTGGTTGATTGTGTTTTTAAAATCTTTTATCATTATTGAGTTTTAATGAGAGATTAGTGCTAAAATCTCAAATAATTATTATGGATTTATTTATACTTTCCTTTGCATTTATCAATTTTGCTCAATATAATTGAAAACTTTATTATCAGGTACATGCAATCTTAAAAGTTGTTCTAGTTTCTGGATGCTATCTGTGATGGTTAATTTTGGGTGTCAACTTATCTAGATTAAGGGCTACTCAGATGGCTAGTAAGCATTATTTCTGGGTATGTGTGTGAGGGTGTTTCTGGAAGAGATTAGCATTTGAATCAGTGGACTGAGTAAGGAAGATAGATCCTCCCTCACTCAACGTGAGTAGGCACCGTCTAATCACCTGGAGGCCCAATAGAACAGAAGGGCAATGGAGAGAGACACTTAACTCTCTTCCTTCTGGAGTTGGAACACCCTTCTTCTCCTGCCCATGGACATTAGAACTCTGAGTTCTCTGGTCTTGGGACACTAGGACTTGCACCAGTGGATCCCAGGCTTTTAGGCTTTTGGCCTTGGCTTCCCTGGGTATGAGGCTTTTGGACTTGGATTGAGCCATGTTACCAGCCTTCCCTACTTCTCCAGCTTGCAGTCTTGTGAGACTTCTCAGCTTTCATAATTAATGAAGCCAATTCCTCTAATAAATCCTCTTTCATATATCTCTCTGTATATATCCTATTGCTTCATTCTCTCTGGAGAAGCCTGACTCATATACTGTCTGTTAAAAAAATTATTATTTACCCTTTTATCATTATGAAATGCCCATATTTATCTTTGATAACACTCTCTGTTTTGAAGTTTGATTTGCATAATATTAACATAGCCACATCAGCCTCCTTATCCTTAGTATTTGCATATGTATTTTTCTTCCTTTTACTTTTAACATATTTTTGGTTTTATGTTTAAAATGTGTGTCTTGGCTGGGTATGGTGGCTCAACCTGTAATCCCGGAACTTGGGAGGCCAAGGCACAAGGATTGCTTGAGCCCAGGAGTTTGAGACTTGGGTAGGGAACACAGTGAGACCTCTTCTCTACAAAAAAATTTAAAAAATAGCCAGGTATGGTGGCACATACCTATAGTCCCAGCTACCCAGGAAGCTGACATGAAAGGATCCCTTGAGCCTAGGAGGTCCAGGCTGCAGTGAACTGTAATCATGACACTGCACTTCAACCTGGGCAACAGAGTAAGACCCTGACTCAAGAAAAAAAAAGTGCCTCATATAAGCAATGTATTATTGGACATTGATTATTTTCACTCAATCTAACAATCTATGCCTCTTCCCCCCCCCCATTTTTATTTTAGATTCAGGAGATACATGAGTATGTTTGTTACATGGACATATTGTGTGGTGTTGGGATTGAATCATAGGTAGCCCATTCCTCAGATATGGAACATAGTACCCAATAGATAATTTCTGAACCCTAATGCCCGTCTTTGTCTCCTCCTTATTGGGGTCCCCCTGTCTATTATTTCCATCTTTGTGCCCATTTAGCTCCTGCATATGAGGAAGAACATGCACTGTTTAGTTTTCTGATTCCAAGTCAGTTCACTTAGGATGATTATCTCCAGCTCCATCCATGTTGCTGCAAAGGACATGATTTCATTTTTTTCTATGGCTGTGTGTTATTCCATGGTATACATATACCACATTTTCTTTATCCAGTAAATTGTTGGTGGGCACTTAGGTTGGTTCCATGATATTGCTATTATAAATAGTGCTGCAATGAACATATGAGTGCAGATATCTTTTTTAATATATTGATTTATTTTCCTTTGAGTATATCCCTAGTAGTGGAATTGCTGGATCAAATGGTAATTCAAATTTTAGTTCTTTGTGAACTCCATACTGTTTTCCATAGAGGCTGAGCTAGTTTACAAGCCCACCATCAGTGAATGAACATTCCCTTTTGTCTGCAACTGCACCAGTACCTGCTGTTCTTTGACTTTCTAATAATAGCAATTCTGACTAGTGTGAGGCAATATCTCATTGTGGTTTTAATTTGCACTTCTCTGATGATTAGTGATGATTTTTCACATTTGTTGGCTGCTTGTGTGTCTTCTTTTGCATGTCCGTTGCCTACCTTTTGATGCAGTTGTTTTCTTTTTTCTTGTTGAGTTGTTTGAGTTTCTTGGAGATTCTGGATATTAACTTTTTGTCTGAGGCAGTATTTGCAAGTATTTCTCCCATTTATTAGATTTTTTTGTTCATTCTGTTGATTATTTCCTTTTCTGTGTACAAGTTTTTTAGTTTGATTAAGTTCTACTTGTCTTTCTTGTCCTTGCCACAATTGCTTTTGGGGGACTTTATAATAAATTCTCTCCCTAGGCCAATGTCCAGAAGAGTGTTTCCTAAGTTTTCTTCTAAGATTTTTATAGTTTGAGGTCTTACATTTAAATCTTTAATCCATTTTGAGTTAATTTTTGTATATGGTAAGAAATAGGGTTCTAGATTTATTCTTCTGCATATGGATGGCCAATTTTCCCAGCACTATTTATTGAATAGGGTGTCCTTTCCTCATTGTTCATTTTTCTTGGTTTTATTTATGAACCTTCTATTCTGTTCCTTTGATCTATTTGTCTACTTTTGTACCAGTACCATGCTGTTTTGGTTACTGTAACCATATAGTATAATTTGAGGTCAGACCGTGTGATTCCTTTGCAATTGTTCCTTTTTGCTTAGAATTGCTTTGGCTATTTGGGTCTACTTTTGGTTCCCTATAAATTTTAAGATTGTTTTTTCAAGTTGTGTGGAGAATAAAGTTGGTATTTTGATTGAGATTGCATTGAATCTGTAGATTGCTTTGGGCAGTATGGTCATTTAAACAATATTGAGTCTTCCGATCCACAAAAATGGGATGTTCTTCCATTTGTTTGTGTCATCTTGTGATTTCTTTCATCAGTGTTTTGTAGTTCTCCTTGTAGAGACTTTTCACCTGCTTACTTAGGTATATTCCTAGGTATTTTATTTATGTTTTCGTGGCTAGTGTAAGTTGGATTGAGCTCTTGATTTGGTTCTCAGCTTGTGCGTTGTTGGTATATAGGAACACTACAGATTTTTGTGTGTTGATTTTGTATCCTGAGACTTTACTGATGTCATTTGTCAAGTCTAGAAGCTTCTTAGAGGAGTCTTTAGCATTTTGTAGGTATATAATCATGTCATCCATAAACAAGGATAGTTAACTTCTTCCTTACTGATTTGGAGGCCTTTTATTTCTTTCTCTTTCTGGTTTGCTTGTGCCAGGACTTCCAGTACAATGTTGAATAAGAGTGGTGAGAGTGGACACCCCTGTCTTGTTTCTGTTCTGAAGGAGAATATTTTCAATTATTCTAAATTAAGTATGAGACTTTGACTGTGGGTTTGATATTATGTGGCTCTTATTATTTTGAGATATGCTCTTTTGATGCCCAGTTTTTTAAGGCTTTTTATCATGAAGGGATGTTGGATTTTATTGAGTGTTTTTTTTGCATCTATTGAGATGATCAGATGGTTTTTATTTTTGTTTCTGTTTATGTGGTGGATCATGTTTATTGATTTGCAGATATTGATCCATTCTTGCATCCCTGGAATAAAACTCACTTGGTTGTCACTGATTTTTTTGATATCCTGTTGAATTTGGTTTGCTAGTATTTTTTTAAAAGAATTTCTGAATCTGTATTCATCAGAGAAATAGATCTGTAGCTTTTATTTTTATTGTGTCCTTACTTGTCTTTCCTTTTTTTTTTTTTTTTTTGAGTTGG
>NW_007258971.1:496558-497939 GCF_000164805.1 Carlito syrichta | reverse complement strand
GGGATTTTCAGAGCAGGTGGATTCTCAACCCCGCGGGCTCAGGCATCCACTCACCTCAGCCTCCCAAAGGCGCGGGATTACAGGCTGAGCCACCGAGCCCGGCCTACTCGTCTTTTCTATCAGTGTGAAATTGGTTTTATAGAATGAGTTAGGGAGGAGTCACTTCTTGATTTTTTGGAATAGTTACAGTAGGATCGACATCAGCTCTTCTTTGTATGTCTGATAAAATTCAGCTGTGAATCTGTCTGGCCCTGGGCTTTTTTTATTGGAATTTTTATTAAATTACTGATTCAATTTCATTGCTTGTTATTGGGTATCTCTTTCTTTCTGGTTCAGTCTTGAGAGGTTTTATGTTTCTAGGAATTTATCCATTTCCTCTAGGTTTTCCAATTTGTTGCCATAGAGGTATTCATGGTAGTCTCTGATGATCCTTTGCATTTCTGTGGTATCAGTTGTTATGTCACCCATGTCATTTCTGATTGATTTGAATCTCCTCTTTTTTTCTGGGTTAGTCTAGCTAATGGTGTGTTATGTTTATCCTTTCAAAAAACCAACTTTTGATTCAATTATGCTTTGCATTATTTTTTCTTAGTCTCAATCTCATTTAGTTCTGCTCTGATCTTATTTCTTTTCTGCTGGTTCGAGGTTTAGATTGCTTTTGTTTTTTCTGTTCCTTGAAGTGCAGATAAACTGTTGATTTCTGATATCTGTATCTTTTTGTGGGGGAGGCCAGAGTCTAACTCTGTTGCCCAGACTGGAGTGCAGTGGCATGCTCACAGCCACCGCAGTCTCGACCTGCTGGGTTCAAGTTAATGCTTCCGCCTCAGCCTTCCAAGTAGCTGGAACCACAGGCATGCACCACCATGCCCAGCTAATCTTTTGATTTATTGTAGAGAGGAGATCTTGCCAAATTGCCCAGGTTGCTATGGAACCCCTTGCTTCCACCCAGCTGATCTCTGTATCTTTTTGATGTAGGCATTTAATGCTACAAACTTTCCTCTCTAAACTTTTTTTTTTTTTTTTTTGAGTTGGAGTCTCACTCTGTCACCCAGACTGGAGTGCAGTGGCTGCTCCCAGCCACCGCAGCCTCAACATGCTGGGCTCCGGCGATCCTTCCGCCTCAGCCTTCCGAGTAGCCATTAAAGTATTTTTGTTGTATCCCAGAGGTTTTGGTATGTTGTGTCGCTGTTTTCATTTGCTTTAATTAATTTTTTTGATTTCTGCCTTAATTTCATTGTTTACTCAAGGGTAATTCAAGAATGGTTGTTCACTTTATTTTTTCTATTCTTTTTATTAAATTTTTTTTTTTTGAGTTGGAGTCTCACTCTGTCACCCAGACTGGAGTGCAGTGGCCGCTCCCAGCCACCGCAGCCTCGACCTG
>NW_007258971.1:494001-496538 GCF_000164805.1 Carlito syrichta | reverse complement strand
GCCTCAGCCTTCCAAGTAGCTGGAACTACAGGTGCGCGCTACCACGCCCAGCTAATTTTTTGATTTATTGTAGAGATGAGGTCTCGCCAAGTTGCCCAGCCGGGTCTTGAACCCGCGGGCTCAGGCAATCCACTCACCTCAGCCTCCCAAAGGCACAGGATTACAGGCTGAGCCACTGAGCCCGACTTAAATTTTTTTTAATTTTAAAGATGTGGGATACAATTCAGGGTTAGGTATACAAATGTTCATTATGCAGGTGCCCTTATTGATGAGGTGTGTTTCCCCTACCTCAGCAGTTTCCCACTGCTGCCAATCCTGCCTCCTGAGTTGTTCATTTTTTATGTAGTGGTGTAATTTTGGGAACTCCTCTTAGTGTTGATTTCTAGTTTTGTTCCACTGTGGTCTGAAAAGATATTAGGTATAATTTTGATGTTTCTAAATTTATTGAGACTTGCTTTATGTTCAAGCAGATGGCCTATTTTAGAGAATGTTCCATGTAGAAATGAGAAGAATGTATATTCTGCAATTGTTGGATGGATGCTCTGTAAATGTCTATTAGGTCCATTTGATCTAGTCCAGTTCTTCTTTGTTAAATTCTGCTTTGGTGATCTGTCTAGTGATGTCAGTGGGGTGTTGAAGTCACTGACTTTTATGGTATCTCTATTGATGTGATTTCTAAGGTCAAGTAGTATTTGCTTCATGAATTTGGGTGCTCCAATGTTCAGTGCATGTTATATTTAAGAATGAATTGTACCATTTATCATTATATAATATTTTTCTTTGTCTTTTGTTGTTTTTTACTGTTTTGAGCTATCTGATATGAGGATGGCTACTCTTACTTGTTTCTGTCTTCCATTTGCCTGATACATCTTTTTCTACTCATTCACTTTGAATCTGTAACTCTCATTGACCAGTAGGTTGGTCTTTTGTAGGCAGCATATGGTTGGGTCTTGTTTTTTATCCAGTTTGCCACTCTGGTTATTTTAAGTGGAGTATTTATACCATTTATGTTCAGGATCAATATTGATACGTGAGGTTTTGTTCCTGCCATAGTATTGTGAGCTAGCTGATATGGGGATCTGAATGTGAAGTTGCTTTGTAGGCTCTGTGAGCTTTGTACTCATGTATTCTTTTATGATAGCAAGAGTCGCTGTTTCATTTCCAAGTTTAGAAGTTCTTTGAGCATCCCTTGTAGAACTGGTTTAGTGTTTCAGTGTTTGTTTATCAGGAAAGGATTTTATTTCTCCTTCATTGATGAAACTTAGTTATGCCAGAAATAAGATTCTTGCTAGCATTTTTTCTTTAAGAAGGTTGAAAAAAAGACTCCCATTCTTTTTCTGGCTTGTAGGGTTTCTGCTGAGAAGTCCACTGTTAGCCTAATGTCCGTTCCTTTATAAGTGATTCAGCACTTCTGTCTTGCTTCTCTTAGGATATTTTCTTTCATATTCACTTTGGAGAATCTGACAACTGTATCCTTGGTGAGTTCCTCTTGAGATGTATCTTGCATGAGTTCTTTGGGATTCTTGTATCTGGATGTCTAGGTCTCTCTCAAGACCAGGGAGGTTTTCTTGAATTGTTTCCTTGAGTATATTTTCTATACTTTTCCTTTTAACTTCTTCTTCCTCTGGAATGCCTATGATCCATAGGTTTGCTCACTTTACATAATCCCATGTTTCTCATAAGCTTTGCTCACTCTTCCTAATTCTTTTTTTGTTATTTATGTCTGACGGGGTAAGTTTGAAGAGCCTGTCTTCCATCTCTGAGATTCTTTCTTCCACTTATTCTAGCCTACTGCCAAAGCTTTGTACTGTGTTTTGTATCTCCACCATTGAATTTTTTAGTTCTTTTTTTGCTGTTGTTGTCAATCTCTCCTTTTGCCTCCTGAATTATTCTGCTGACTTCTTTGTGTTGGCTATCAGCTTTGTCTTGCATCTCGTTGAGCTTCTTTATAATCAATATTCTGAATTTGTTCTTTGACATTTCAGGGATTTCGTTTGGGTTGGGAGTTGTTGAGGAATTAGTGTGCCTCTTTGGAGGGGTGACCCTCTGTTTTTTCCTACCTTCAGAGCTTTTTCTCTGTGCTTTCCAGTCTGGACGAACTATGGCGGCTAACCCGTGAGCGTTCCCTTGATACAGATGGTCTGTGTACGTGGGCTTGCCCAGGGGTTGGCTGCAGCAGCAAGCGTGGCGGGCGAGTGCTGGCTCACACGTCTCGCAGGCTGGGCGGCGGCCTTCTCGGGAGGCGCAGCCCGCTCCTCGGTGGCGCACGCCGGTATCGCCCGTCGCGGTGTGTCGTTAGACCTCCAAGTCGGGAGGCGGGGCCTGCGGGCGAGGGCCGGCTACTGTCGTGCGGACCGGGTCGCCTGGATCCTCGGTTTCGGCGAGGAGCCTCCGTGGGATCGGCGGCGGGCCGGGCCGGGGTGCGCAGGCATGCGCCAGTCGCTCTTCCCGCAAGGCGAGGCCGCTTTGGCGGCGAGCGCCCCCGCTGCTCCGACCTGCGGGCGTGGAGCCCAGGCCCGGGCCGAAAGCCTGGCTCG
>NW_007258971.1:488016-493810 GCF_000164805.1 Carlito syrichta | reverse complement strand
TGCCCTGGGTCCTTCCTTCCCGCCGGCTCTCGGCCTCCCCCGGGATGGCTCCGGGGCCTGCGCCAAGCAGACCCCGCTGGGAAGACGCGGCTCGGGGCTCCAGTCCCGCCGGCGTCCGGGCCACGCTCATTTTCCTCGTTGTTCTTCGCCCAGGCGCCGTCCAGGGGCTGCTCGCTGTCTTCTCCGCCCTGAGACCCGGGGGTCCTTTGCCCCTCGGATGCACATCCCTTCTCCTTCTTGAAATGGAGTTTCCCGTGTTGATCCCTCCACCCTGTTTCACCGTGTTCTGATGGGTGAGGCGTGCTGAGAGCCTCTGATCCGCCCCGTTACCTGTGTACTGTGTCCACCAGCCCTTGGGGGAGCCTGGTAACACTCTTTATAGCGAGTGCTCTCCAGTCTGCCTCTTTATTTATTTACTTGTTTTATTTATATATATATATAAATATATATATATATTTATTTATCTTAAAGATGTGGAGTACAATTCAGGATTAGGTGTACAAGTGGATATCGTACAGGTAAGGAGGTAAGGTTTGGACCTTCCTTTGGTCCCCACTTTGCCTGGTTTGTGATCAGGTACCCTTGTTGATGTTATGTGCCACCCTCCCCCCCCCAGTATCCCACTCCTGTCAATCCCTTTCTTATTGTATTATGCTAATTGTTCAGGATTCATTTATGAGTGGTACTCAGTTCTTTGTTTCTGTGATAGATCCTTGAGTATGATAGACTTTGAACCCATCCAAGTTACCGTGAAGTCCATGTGTTTATCCTTCTTTATGGCTGCATAATATTCCATCATGTATATGTACCACATTTTCTTTTGTCCAGTCGAGTTTTGTTGGGCAGCACTTGGGCAGCACGGTTGGTTCCATGTTTTTGCTAGTGTGAATAGTGCTGCAATAAACATGTGTGTGCAGGTATCTTTTTTGCAGTGTGACATTTGAGTTCAGATAGCCAGAGAGACAGACCCTGATGTACATCTGAGGTGTTCAGCAGCTATCTAGAAGGATGATACCTCAACAGTAGGACAAGACAGTCCTTGAGTAAAGACTAGTCTGTATCTCCCAACAGCCCTTCAGAAACAGCCTTAAAAATTTCAAGCTAATCTGAAAGTAAGTTAACCACTTGCTGCAACAAATCTCAACACTTTTTAAAAGCAGAAAACACAATCCAGACATTCAACATTGTAACATTTATGAGTCCAGCACTCTCCCAAAAATATTACTAGTAATGTGAATAAGCAGGAAAATGTGACCCATAACTACAAGAAAAATCAGTCCAGAGAAACAGATGAAAAGGTGACTGTGATGGTAGAAAAAAGAAGAGAAGGACTTTTAAAAAGCTATCATACTCAGAATATTCAACACAGTATTAAGGAAAAGAACAAAGTCAGGGAACTGATACTACCTGACTTCGTGACTTATTGTTAAGCTACAGTGATGAAGGAAGTGTGGTATTGGCAAGATCACAGACAAAAATATAGAATAGAAGAGAGAGCCCAGAAATAGAGTGACCTAAATGTAGTCAACTGGTCTTTGACAAAAGAAGAAGGGCAATTCAATGGGGGAAGGATAGTTTTTTCAGCAAATAGTGTTAAAAAATGAATCTAGACAGACACCTTATACTCTTCATAAAAATTAAATAGATTGAATACCTTAATGTAAGATGCAAAACTATAAAACTTCTAGAAGATAACAGAGGAGAAACAATAGGTGACCTTAAATATTGCAATGGCTTTTAAAATATAACACCAAAGGCATGATCCATTGAGAGAAATAATTGATAAGCTGGACTTCATTAAAATTAAGAACTTTTGCTCTGCAAAAGACATTGTTGAGAGAGTAAGAAGATAAATCACATACTTGGGAAACAATACTTGCAAAAGACATATCTGATAAATAACTTATCTAAAATACACAAATAACTCTTAAAACCTAACAATAAGAAAACAAGCAGCATGATTAAAACATGGGCAAAAAGGGCCAGACAGAGTGACTCATGCCTGTAATGCCAGCACTTTGTGAGGGCGAGGCAGGAGGATTGTGAGGATTGTGCTAGACTGGCCCATTCACTGCGCAGCCAGAAGAGCTGCTAGCTCTGCACGGGGGCCGGAGTGATAAAAGGCCCTTAGCAGGTCCAGGCTGCCCATCCAGGTACCCTGCTGCTTCAGCCTTCCGACCCAGCAGACCCAGTGATGCTTCAAGTGTCAGTGGTAGCTGGAGATGCTGTTTGGAGCGCTTGGCAGGGCCCTCAGATGTCAAGGACAATGGTCTTTTTGTTTGATTAACTTTTAGAGCCAGAACTTGAAGAGCCTGAAGACTTTTTGGAAGGTGAAAAGCATGAAGAGGCAGAGGACGAAGTTAGGAAGGAGGAGGAAGAAGAAACAGAAATACATGCAGAACAATCAACAATCCCAGCCAATTTGGAACGACTTTGGTCTTTTTCCTGTGACCTGACCAAAGGCCTCAATGTGAGCAGCCTTGCCTGGAATAAAACAAATCCAGTAAGTTAGCAAACATTCTAGCAATTCTATCTCTGCCATTTAAGGGCAACTGTCAAGCTCAAATAATGGAGAATTTATATTCCCTTAGATAAAGGGCAGGGGACTTAAATTGACCAAAAGTCTTAGTTTTAGAATGCCCCTAAAATAAGTTCATGTTTCAAAATGGGGAAAATTCAAGTAGTGACAAAATAATGTTTTTCTCTTTTCGTGTATGAAACATTTAATGCATAAAACATTACCGTTTGTATTCTAGGAGCTCGACTAGGGACATGGCATTCTCCTACTTCATGTCAGATACTGAAAAGTAAACTAGAGGTAGTATATGGTTGATTTAGTTTAACAAGCTTTTATATGCAAGTTGCATTCTCAAAGTAGTCATATTTGAAAATATAACCTTGATCCAGTGACCTACAAAAGCACAAAATAATTTTGAGATTCTTTAAAACTCCATGACTACTAACATTAGCAAGTGTTTGAACAGTGCTTAGTAAGTACCAGGCACTGTTGTGTTTCACCTGTATTATCACAACTCTATGAGTCAGACGCTATCATTTTCCTCATTATGTTGAGAGGAAACTGAAGCTCAGGAATAGTAAATAACTTGCCCAAAGTCACGCAGCTAGAAAGCGAAGCAGCCAGAATTCAGATGCAGACATCTGGCTCCAGAGTTCTTGCTCTTAACCTCTGCACTACCAGAAGACATCTTGAGGCAAAGAAGATGAATTATCAAGCTGAAGAATGGCAAGTCTACTTGTAAGATAGAGACAGTTATAGAGAAACAAGACCGATTTTCTCCTGGGGTTTATAAAATTGGTTCTGAAGGCATTTCCCCATTAGCCATTCCAAAAATCCTTCGAGTAATGGCAGTAACTTTGGAATAAATATGTAGTGTATTGTTAAAACGGTCAAAACTAACTTGTTTGTTTAAATTATATTATATTGTATATGTTTAAGAATTTGCCTTACTAGGCTGGGCGTGGTTGCTCATACCTGTAATCTCAGCACTTTGCGAGGCAGAGGTGGGAGGATTGCTTGAGCCCAGTACTTTGAGACCAGCTTGGGCAACATAGCGAGACCTCGTCTCTACAAAAAATAAAATTAACCAGACATTGTGGTGCATGCTTGTAGTCCCAGCTACTCAGGAGGCTGAGGTGGAGGGATTGCCTGAGGCTTCTGTGAGCCATGATTGTGCCACTGTACTCCAGCTTGGTCAACAAAGTGGGACCTACACACACACACACACACACACACACACACACACACACACACACCTTGCCTTATTTTATTGCCACACCTTTATCAAGTGCTATGTGCAAACATAATAGTTGTCATGGTTATTAAAAAATAAAGTTTATAATCATTTTTCTTGAAAGCTACATAACACATTTTTAAATTATATGTATTATTTTTTAACAAAATAAAATACTTAGACTATGAATTTGTCTTTATAAAACCATCTTTGAGAATATCTTGTCGATAAGTAAGGTTTTTATTTATTTATTTATCGAGTTGGAGTCTCACTCTGTCACCCAGGCTGGACTGCAGTGACACACATGCTCACGGTCACCCCAGCATTGACCTGCTGGACTCAGGTGATCCTTCTGCCTCAGCCTTCCAAGTAGCCAGAATGACAGGTGTGCACTACCATGCCCGGCTAATTTTTTTGATTTATTGTAAACATGAGGTCTCGTCAAGTTGCCCAGGCTGTTCTTGAACCCATGGGCTCAGGCAATCCCCTCACCTTGGCCTCCCAAAGTGCTAGGATGACAGGCTTGAGCCACCGTGCCCAGTCAAGGTTTATTTTTCAAAAACTTTAAAAAATTTTAATATTTTCATAGAAATGTGGTCTCGCTTTGTTGTTACAAGCTGGTCTTTTTCTTCGAATCAGAGTCTCACTGTGTTGCCCCAGCTGCAGTGTAGTAGCACCATCACATTACAGCCTCGACTCTTGGCCTCAGGTGATCCTCTGCCTCAGTCTCCTGAGTAGCTGGGACTACTTGTGCCCCCACATCCGACTAATTTTTTTATTTTTTGTAGAGACAACATCTCACTGTGTTGCCTAAGCTGGTCTTGAACTCCTGAGCTCAAGCTGTCCTCCCATCTTGGCCTCCAAAAGTGCTGGGATTATGGGTGTGAGCCTCCACACCCAGCCTGATAAGTGGATTTTTAAAATCGGCAAGAAAGACACACTAAACTCTTTTATAAGCTGAATATTCTAGCATTGTAAAAATCAGTCCCTTGATTTTGAGATTAAATCATTTTGAATAAAGCTAAGTACAGACAGAGTACAGATGGGATCTGTAACATGTATTAATTAATTCTACAAGCATTTACTGAACATTAACTTTGTGTCGGGCACACTGTTAGGCCATAGAGACACCATAGTAATTACATCATACATAGACCCTGCCCATACAAAAATTCCCAGTGTGCTGTGATAAGAAGAGTAAATAGTGCCAAGGATGCATGTAAGAGAAACTCTTGGATGCTTCTTAGAGAAAGAAATGCTTATGCATAAGCATAAGTCTAGAAGAGGTGAACAGAAACTTGTCGATGTCAGGGTAAAAAGGGTAGTGGCAAAAAAGGCTTTTAAGACAATGAATTGTGGGAAAATGATGTTGGCCTGAAAGTAAGGCAGTGATAAGAAAATGGATTATTTTTTTAAAATAAAGTATTATGATTACAGGGAGGAGGCTGGGTTTGACCAGCCATTAAACTTTTGTCTATATGTATTTGCATATGCATTTCTTGAAATGGTCTTCTGTATTAGTTAGCTCATGCTGCCATAACAAAATATTATAGGCTAGGTGGCTTAAACAATAGCAACTTATTTTCTCATGGATGTGGAGGCTGGGAAGTCCAAGGTCAAGGTGCTGCTGATTCGGTTCCTGAGATCTCTTCCTGTCTTCCCGTGACTGCCTTCTCACTGCATCTTCACCTGGCAAAGAGAGCGCTTTGGCACATCTTTCTCTTCTTATAAAGCCACCAATCACATCGGGTTAGGACCCTACCCTTATGACCTCATTGAACCTCAGTTTACCTCCTAGCATCCTTATCTCCAAATACAATCATATTGGGGGTCAGAGTTTCAACATATGAATTTAGAGGGCCACAAGTCAGTCCATAGCACTTGCTTTTAACTTCAGTGTTCTTTATTTTACATTTGAAATAATTAGTTCATCCTAAAAACCCATGAGATATTAGGATATAATAAAATAATCTTGGAAGATTACTTCAATATGTAAAAGATCTTGCTAGCAATCGATTCTTTTTTTTTTTTTTTTTTTAAGT
>NW_007258971.1:398646-487996 GCF_000164805.1 Carlito syrichta | reverse complement strand
TCCGCATCAGCCTTCCAAGTAGCTGGAACTACAGTTGCGTGCTACCACGCCCAGCTAATTTTTGATTTATTGTAGAGATGAGGTCTCACCAAGTTGCCCGGGCGGGTCTTGAACCCGCCGGCTCAGGCAATCCATTCACCTTGGCCTTCCAAAGTGCTGGGATTATATAGGCTGAGTCACCGAGCCCGGCCGTCATATCTCTTAATGTATTTACCTTAACTTTATTCTATATGTGGAGAAAAAGTATCCTTAGATTCTAAAAGAGGAAAAAAAAAAATCTCCCCAAAAAACTCAATTAATTTAAGTAGACCATTTGGTACAGATGACCTGACAATGACACATTGTCCACTTCAGAGACAGGGAAGTCTGAATCTGAGGCCCTCCCTAATAACACTGTTGATTATTCTATTTCAGTTCCAGATAGCAATCTTTTTATTCCATAGTCTTTAGAAACTAGGAAAGAAAGGTAGAAGTGTTTAGCTTATTTTAAAGAAAAACTTTCCTGCCTCATTTTTTAAAAATGTGTATCATTCAAATTTTCTTTTCAAACCTAACAAACAAAAATTTTATTTATTTATTTTTAATTTTTTTTTGAGTTGGAGTTTCACTCCGTCACCCAGACTGGAGTGCAGTGGCACGCTCCCGGCCACCACAGACTCCACCTCCTGAGTCCAGCAGGTCAAGGCGATTCTTCTGCCTCAGCCTTCCAAGTAGCCAGAACTACAGGTGTGAGCTACCACGCCCGGCTAATTTTTGATTTATTGTAGAGACGAGGTCTCGCCAAGTTGCCCAGGTGGGTCATGAACCCGTGGGCTCAGGCCATCCACTTGCCTCCGCCTCCCAAAGCACTGGGATTACAGGCTGAGCCACTGAGCCTGCCCATCAAAAATGTTTTTAGACTCTACAATTTACTTCCAGTTAGCTTAAACTCCAGAAGTTGTTTATAAGCTAATTAGAGCAACGCTCTTGTCTTTTTTATAGTGTCTGTTTTAATGTGTGTGTGTGTGTGTGTGTGTGTGTGTTGGGAGTCTCGCTCTGTCACTCAGGCTGGAGGGCAATGGCATGTTCCCGGCCACCACAGCCTCGACCTGCTGGGCTCCGGCAATCCCTCCACCTCAGCCTTCCAAGTAGCTGGAACTACAGGCACTACCACGCCAGGCTAATTTTTGATTTATTGTAGACATGAGGACTTGCCAAGTTGCCCGGGCAGGTCTTGAACCCATGGGCTCAGGCAATCCACTCACCTCAGCCTCCCAAAGCACTGGGGTTACAGGCTGAGCCACCAAGCCCAGCACAATGGATTCTTTTTAAGTACTTATCTTTCAGTCTGAAAATGAGAGCTATTACACTCATGAATTATTTTTCTCAGGAAAATGGAGGTGTAGAGTATAAACAGATGGTATACCGGCATTTTTTTTCCTTCTTAACTGAAATGTCTTACCACTATTTTTAACATAGTCTGTTAATATGTGTCTTTATACATTTGCCAATATTTTTATGCCATCTTTTAAAAATTTTAAGTGTGTTTTTCTGGTTTTCAGGACCTTTTGGCTGTTGGCTATGGGCACTTTGGATTTAAAGAGCAAAAAAGAGGATTAGCTTGCTGCTGGTCTATAAAGAATCCCATGGTAAACTGTTAACAAAAATTCTTATAACTTACTTTTATTTGGCTAACTGATGACAAAATTCTCATAAAGTACATAATTATATGTAATAATTTTAAACAAAGTGTAGAAAACTTTAATCAATACTTTATTTTCTTTGGTTTATTATTCATTACAATTAAAATTTGTTCATAGGATAAAGAGTTGACATAGGGCAAAGAGAATTCATTCACTAAATATTCATTGAATAATTTACTGCATCCTACTGGATCTGATGATGCAGACTTGAGCCTTTATTGATTATCCAGCTAATTATAAAGAAGCGTGAATCTGCAAATGAAAATCCTTTGAAGATCATGTGTTTTAAATATATGTGGTTGTTTCTTAACATATTAACAGCTTCTGATCACCTGATCTCTGCTATTCTCAGTAGATATAAAATAGGTTAATATGACTTTCTTACTGCCATAAGTTTTTCAGAGTGAACGAATAAGAATCCCCCCTCCCTTTTTTTTTTTTTTTACTAAATAGCCCTGGTTAATCTGTTACTTTAAAGTTTTACATTTAGTTTTAACTCAAACCCTAAATGAGAAGTGGAAAATTTAGAGAAGGGCCAGAAGAGTATATAAAAAAGATGAAAGTTTTTATAAAAAGCCCCAGTCTGTCAGGAAACTGGGTTTATACAGCATAAGAGAAAGGAAGACGCAATTTTAAGTGTGGAAAAGTTGACATCAGATTCATTATCAGTAGCTTATCTTCTTTTTCAAGTAGGTGGATAGAAATAGGAAAGAATTTAAGCTAGACATTGGAAGCAAAACAATATAAAAAAACAAAACAAAACTCTTGATGGAATTGTAGGTCAGAGTAGCTTAGAGTTTTCTCGATTCATTGCTTAGAAATGGTTAGATAATCCAAGCATGTGGAACAAACACTAGAAGACAAAAACATATGCCAGATGATTTGTTTGCAGCTTATCTTTTGTTGCCATAAGAAGGTAGACATGTGATGCTCATACAAATCCTGCTGAAAGATTACCAAAATAGGATCATTATTGTAGAAGCTCATGGTGTGTTTCCTTCCTTCCTTCCTCATTTCTTTCTTCCTTTTTTTTTTTTTTTTTTTTTTTACTTTCTTCCTTCCTTTTTTTTTAAGTGAGGGAACCCTACTGTTGCCCAGGCTAGTCTCAAACCCCTGGCCTCAAGTGATCCCCCTTGCCATAGCCCTCACAAGTAGCTGAGATTACAGATGTGAGTCACCGTACCTGACACTATTTCTTAAAGCTTTTGAGAGCTGAGGATTCATGGTTTTTAGCAAAGTCAAGGAAATGACCGATTGAGGTTCTTTTCTCATCTACACTGGAAGTTAGAAAGACAGGAGTAACTGATTGTAGGCTAACTCTTCTTGCATACCACTGCTACCAGTCTAGTTTTAGCCACCATAATCTCCTGCTTTACTGTGGTCTACAAAACCAAGTTGAAAATATAATAATTTTTTAAATTTAGTGGCCAGAACGTATTTATCAGAGTTCATATGGCGTTACTGCTGTGGATTTTTCAATTGGAGCACCTAACCTTTTAGCTGTTGGCTACCACAATGGCACGATTGCAATTTACAATGTACAGAGCAGCAGCAGCGTTCCAGTTCTGGATAGCAGGTGAGAACCCCCAAATTAGATAGATGCATAATACATGCTTTTTCAGGGAGACTTATTCTAATGCCATTTAGTTTTGAGTGAACATTTATATGATTATTGAGCGTGACGTCATTATTCTTGAAACATTTAGTAATTCCTCATATCATCTCTCCAACTGTTACACTCTGTCCTATTATCTCCTTCATCTTCTCCGCCCTTCTCACCAATAAACTTCTTTTGTCTCAACAGTATATGCTTCTTAAACTATTACTTTGGTGTCATCCACAGAAATCAAAGTCATCCAGGAAATCTTCCAATTCCTTTCTTTTGTGCATCCTATACTTACCTTTCCTGTGGCACTTATCACACACACTCTCTCTCTGTCTGTGTGTGTGTGTGTGTGTGTGTGTGTGTCTGTAATCTTCCTGAAGCGAGTATAAACTCCTTGAAAGCAAGGATTGAACCTTACCTTTGTATCCTTAGTATGTCACATAATATCATAATACTTGATGAATAATGAATGAATAAGTGAATTATGTGAAGAAAAACAAAAAAGTTAAAAGTAAAAGATATTCAAAAGATTAAGTTTTTGTAATAGACTAGATACCAATGGGGTGATATATTTGTAACTGTTTTAATTAACTTGGGAAGAACTGGAAATAATCATTAAAGCAGGGGTTCTAAAACTTAACAGGTTCTTAAACTTTGAAATCATTTGCAGTTTTGTAAGCATGGGCCTTTGGACTTGTTTCTGGCAAGAGGGTTTATAATTATTACTAAATAATCCAGGGCATCCATGATTTTTAAAATGATCAGAACTATTGCATTAGAGGCTTTTATAAAAAATCAAGGAAGTCAGAACTAGGAACAAAGTACCCCATTAATCTGACAGAAAAAGAGTGAGTGATCTAAGTGATTATAATTTTTCAGAAAAATATTAAATCTTATCCATAAAGAGTCAAACCAATGGGTAGTCCTGAAGCATAGGAAGAAAAGTAAAACACAGCAAGAAAAATTGTTTGCCTGAATAAGATTTAAATGACTAATTGAATTAAGTGATAGAAAAAAATATTTATAAAGATGAAGATGCTTATAGTTAATGTGTGTAAAATTAAGTAAAAGTCAGAATTTACACAAACTAAGAAAGAGTTCACGAAGAGTAAGAAAAGTCAGTTCTGAAAAAAAGGCGTACTCTTATATTGCTATTATGATAGTTACTAAAGGCCAGTACATTTTGTTTTTACTGAGAAATAAAAATTTCTCACATTCTTTTGTGAGAAATAGGAAAAAACAGAAGTGAATATGAAGTGACAAAGCAATTGTCTTTCCTGTTTTTCAAAATATTTAAAGTAAAAGACCAATTTTGAACAATAAAAACATCATTATACAAGAAGGTCATGATCTTCTGGGGAGCTGTCCCTAT
This sequence comes from Carlito syrichta, assembly GCF_000164805.1. Taxonomy (NCBI): domain Eukaryota; kingdom Metazoa; phylum Chordata; class Mammalia; order Primates; family Tarsiidae; genus Carlito; species Carlito syrichta. The sequence continues at coordinate 483,336 of NW_007258971.1, read as the reverse complement.
CACTTGCACTCCAAGGCCTTTAAAACATTATCATAGTGATTCTTTATTTAGTATTTTTCCATGTTTTAGTGAATCACCTAATAAACATTTGGGACCTGTATGGCAACTACAGTGGATAGAACAAGATCGAGGGACAACAGGTGATGACAAGAGAGAAATACTAGTTTCTATATCAGCAGATGGAAGAATCTCCAAGTGGGTTATACGAAAAGGACTAGACTGCCATGGTAATAAAATAATAATAATAATAAAGTTATCTTTCTCTTGCTATATACTGAATTAACATTTTCTAGTGAACCATGTGTGGAAGATGACAGATTTGGCTTGGCTGATAAAACAACAACAACAATAACAACAAAAACTAGCCTTTGTCATTTTTTTCCTAAGTATCTCTATATAAATTATTTGTTTAGTTCTGGTATTTGCTAGCTGTAACCGAAGCACATACAAAAGTTGGCAGAAATCATAATATTATTTGCAGAAAAAAAAACACATGATATTTGCAGTAGTCTTTCACGCAGTAAATAACAAGCTATGTGTTTTTCTTTAAATAAAGACTTAATACGATTAAAGCGAACGACTGCTAACAGCCACAGAAAAGGAGGAGAGAAGGAAAAGAAAGGGGAAGCGCTGATATCCCGACAGGCTCCTGGCATGTGTTTTGCTTTTCATCCTAAGGTAGATTATTTCAGTCCATGATTTACTAGTGCATGTAACAATTTCCAAAAGTTGAAGTGTATTAAGATACAAAGCAAGACAAAATGTTAGCATGTGAATGAATATTGTGCCCTAATATGTAGAGGCAGAAAGTAGACAAGTGATTGTCCAGGCTGGGAGATGCAGGGCAGAGGTTAGGGTGGGGAAGGGAGAAGTGGGAATGACTACTGATGAGGATGGAGTTTCTCTTGGGTGATTGTGGTGATGGTTGCACACCTCTGTGAACAAGCTGGAAAACACTGGATTGTATACTTTAAATGTGTGAATTGCATGATATATGAAACACTTTCCCAATAAGGTGTTATTTTTTAAAAAAATTTTGTGCCTTGTAATGGTAAAAAAAAAATTTGTGCCTTGTAATGGAAAGATATAGCTGCCAGCCTGAAGCAGAATGGGACATTCAGTTGGATATACTGTGATCTTTATCTGCTTGTCCAGAGAGATAGAAGAAAGTATCTATTTCTGATTCTGTGGAAGGATTCTCTTTGCAACTCCATTCTGAACTTGAGTGCTTCTCCTTACCTGGCTTGGCTGGCTACTCTTGGCTACTCTGTTACTCTGTGTACTTAGAAACCTAGTCTGCGATACAGTCTATGCAGTCTTCTACGTTTCAATGTGAGTAGTGATGCTCAGGATTTGGGGATTAGGAAGACCACTTGAATTCATGTTTGTTAAGACCAAAATCAAATCAGAGCACAGTTCATGAAGTTCTACTTTCTCTCATTCTTTTTACCTGGAGATGCTGTGGAATCAGAAAATTCAACCACTTGGACAGACTTTTGAGAAAACGTGTCCCCTGTCTTCTGTTACACGTGACATGATAATCTCTGTAGTGACACCATCATCTGCCTAATTATGCAGACCCAGACTTGAGCTCCTTCTCTGTTCCCCCCGTCATCCACATGATACTTCAGTCCTGTTGTCTATCCCTTGCAGTCCAAGCCTACTCTTGCTCATGCGGTTCAGACCTCTGTTATTTTTCCCATTTTACTGCCGTCGTCTGCCAACGGTCTTCATTCTCAAATTCCCATCACCCACTTCCACTCTGACTCCAGAACGGCGGTTCTCAGTGTAGGTAGGGAGGGGAGGATTTTCCCATCAGGGAACATGTGGCGGTGTCTGTGGCTGTTGCAGCTGTTGGGGGTCAAGGCGAAGTGGGGGAAGTGCCCCGCTACCTAGTGGGCCGAGGCCAGAGATGATGCTAAATACTCTACAATGTCCAGACAGCCACCACCCTCCCACTGCCCCAAAAGAATTATCTGGCACAAAACGTCAGTAGTGCTGGGTTGAGAACACCTAATCTGGGGTCTCAGAAAAGACCTTGGCATAAGGAATTCAAGATGAAGTGATCATGTGGTCTGTAAGCACGAACAGTGTTGCTCCTTCCTTTCTAATCTGGTGGCTTTCTGTTTCTCCTTCGTACATGCTACATGGTTGGAACCTCCAGTACAGTGATGAATAGACATAACAAAAGTGGACATTCCTGTGTTGTTCCAGAACTTAGGGGGAAAGCATTCAATCTTTTACCATTAGGGATGATGTCAGCTGAAGACTTGTTTTTTTGTTTTTGTTTTGTTTTTGAGTTGGAGTCTCACTCTGTCACCAAGGCTGGAGTGCAGTGGCACAATCACGGCTACTGCAGCCTTGACCTGCTGGGCTCAGGCAATCCTTCTGCTTCAGCCTCCCAAGTAACTGGAACTACAGGCACACACCACCATGCCTGCCCAATTTTTTTGACTTACTAGAGACCAGGTCTTACCAAGTTGCACAGGCTGGGCTCAGGTAATCCTCTCACCTTGGCCTCCCAAAGTGCTGGCATTACAGGTGTGAGTTACTGTGCCCAGCTGCTGAAGGTTTTTTGTAGATGCAATTAATCAGACCAAGAAGTTTCATTACCTTTCTAGTTTGTTAGGCATTTTTATTAGGAATGGATGTTGGATTTTGCCAAATGCTTGTCTGTATCTATTAAGATAATCATATACTTTTAAAGTTTGTTAATATAATGCATTACATTAATTTTTTGAATATTTATGCCTGGAATAAACCCCATTTGATCATGGTTTATTACCATTTTAATATACTATTGAATTTGATATGCTAAAATTTTGTTTAGAATTTCTGCATCTTTGTTTATAAGGAATATTGATCTATAGTTTTCTTGTGATATCTCTCTGGTTTTGCTATCCAGGTAATGCTGATCTCATATAATTGTTTTTTGAAAGAATTTGCATAAAATTAATACGATTTCTTTATTAAATGTTTGATTGAACTAACCATCTGAACCTGGAGTTTTCTTTGTGGAGAGATTTTTTAACTCTTAAACTACAAATTCAAATTTTTAATATATGTAGGTTTAGTATGACTTTTTTCGTGATTGAACTTTGGTACTTTGTGTCTTTTAAGGAATTTATCTATTTTATCTAAGTTGTTGAATTAATTGACATAATAATATTCCCTTAGTATCCTTTAATAACTATAAAATATGTAGTAATGTCACCTCCCTAATTCCTAATATTAGCAATTTGTGTCTTGCCTCTTTTTTCCTGATTAGACTGGCTAGAAGTTTATCAATATTATTGATCTTAAAGAACTATCTTTTGATTTAATTGATTTTTGCTACTGTTTTTCTGTTTAGATCATTGATTTCCACTTTTATCTTTATTATTTCCTTTCTTCTGTTTACATTGGTTTTTATTTGTTCTTGTTTTTCTAGTTTCTTAAGGTGGAAACTGAGGGCATTGATTTGTAAATTTTCTTCTTTTCTCCCTGTATACTGTTTTAACACGATCCCCCAAATTCTAATATGTTATATTTTCATTTTGTTCCAAATACTTTCTAATTTCTCTTTGATTTCTTCTTTGATGGATGGGTTATTTAGAAGTATTTATTTTCCAATATTTTGGAATTTTTCAAAGATTTTTCTCTTACTGATTTCTAATTCCATCCCACCATGATTAGAAGAACATACCTTTTATAACTTGGATCCTTTGTATTAATTAATTTATTTATCTATTATTTTTTTTGAGTTGGAGTCCCACTCTGTCACTCAGACTGGAGTGCAGTGGCCGCTCCTGGCCACTGCAGCCTCGACCTGTTGGGCTCCGGCGATCCTGCTTCAACCTTCCAAGTAGCTGGAACTACAGGCGGGCGCTACCACACCCGGCTAATTTTTTATTTATTGTAGAGATGAGGTCTCGCTGCCCAGGCGGGTCTCGAACCCGTGGGCTCAGGTAATCCACTCACCTCAGCCTCCCAAAGGCGTGAGATTACAGGCTGAGCCACCGACCTCGGCCCTTTGTATTTATTATGGTTTATTATAAAGTCCTCAATATGGCCTATATTGGTAAATGTTCTCTATGCACTTGAAAAGAATGTGTATTCTGCTTTTGTTGGGTGGAACATTCTATAGCTGTCAATCAGGTTACTTTGGTTGATAGTGCTGTTTACGTTTACTACATCTTTGCTGATTTTCTGCTTTCTCTTCCATCAATTATTGAGAGAGAAACATGAAAGTGGCTCACCACAATTGTGGATTTTTCTTTTTTTCTTGTAGTTCTATTAGTTTTGCTTTGTGTATCTTTTTTTTTTTTTTTAAAGTTAGAGTCTTACTCCATCACCCTGGCTGGAGTGCAGTGGCACGTTCACGGCCACCCCGGTGTCAACCTGCTGGGCTCCAGCGATCCTTCTGCCTCAGCCTTCTGAGTAGCCAGAACTACAGGCAAATGCTACAATGCCCGGCTGATTTTTTATTTTATTGTAGAGATGAGGTCTTGCCAAGTTGCCCAGGCTGATCTTGAGCTTTGTGTAACCTGATGCTTTGTTATTAGGTACATACATATATGTTTAGGATTGTTACATCTTCTTGATTAATTAACTCCCTTATCACCATAAACTGGCCCTATTTGTAACAAGTAATATTACTTACTCTGAAATTGACTTAGTCTGATATTAATGTAGGCACTTCAATTTTCTTTTAGCTAATGTTAGCATGATTTTTCATTTTCTGTCCTTTTTCTTTTAACGTATTTATCTCTTCATAGTTAAAATAAATTTTTTTTTGCAGACAGCATGTAGTTGGGTCTTGCTTTTTTATACAATCTTAAAACGTCTGCCTTATAATTGTGATGTTAAGACCATTTGCATTTCATTTGATTATTGATATGGTTAGGTTTGAGCTGACCATCTAGCTTGACTGTTTTCATTTAAAGAGGCCGATGTAAATTGTTTGGCCTCCTGGCCTTGAAACAGGACTCTGAAGGGCCATCTCCAGTGCTTATTGTAGTTTTGACTAAGCCCTCAATCGCACCTGCTTTACAGTTCAACTTAAATGTCTGAATTCCTGCTTCACTCAATAGAAGTTGTTCCTCTGATGACTCTCTAATAAATTTCTTGCATGAAATCTCAGACTCTCAGAGTTTATTTACTGGGGAACCTAACGTTCAACAGTGATTTTGAAGATCTTTAGGGAAAGATGACCATGTATAAATGGTGTTAGGATAATCGTTATCCATATTTTTAAAAAGGAATTGAATTTCTATACTGTTATATACAAAAATCTTTTAGAGAAAAATATTTCTATGACCTTAAGGTAGGGAAAGATATCTTAAAGAAAGTGCAAAAAGATGCTAAATATAACAGGAAATGAGAACTTCTGTTTATCTTTGGTAGTATAAAGAAAGTAAAAAGGTAAGCCAAAGACTGGGAGAAGATATTTGCAACATATGTCATAGACAAAGCAACAGGATCTGGAATACATAAGGAACTTCTACAAATGAGTATGAAAAAGATCATTAGTAAAATGGTCAAGGCATAAACAGAAACAGAAACACAAATGGCCAGTAAACATAAAGTACTCAACCTTATTAATATTCATATTAATGGGGCTTAATATCATGAGGTATAGTTTTACATCTAATAGAATGGCAACATGTCAGGTTTCTGATGTAACCAACCGCTGAAGAGAATATGGGTCAAGGGAACTTTTAGATACTGCTGGTGAATGTGTGTTGATAATAACCACTTTGGGAGAACTTGGACTTTATCAAGTAGTTTAAAATTGCATATCTGTTCTCTTTGACTAGCTCTACTAAAACAGCACTTTCTATTTCCCTGGACTGCTAGTTCCATTGTCAGGCAGCTCAAAATGTTAAAAAGTTTCTTCTTTATTTGAAGCCAAAGTTTTTCATGTAATTTCAAGGCAAGATATTAAATACTATCCACAGGTTCAGCAAAGGACACATTTTTTCACAGTGGTCTTCCAGGTAGTATGATTATTATAAAATAATGACAGAAAGAAAAAGACAATAGGCAAGTATATTCAAGATAGTATTTCTAGTTTGAGTTCTTGAATTGATTTTAATAGATCCTAAATTGTCTAGTCTTCTATTTAATATACTTACTAATATATCACAAGTCAATGCATTTTGATTTTTTGTGTTGTAGGACACAAACATCTACTTGGCTGGCACTGAAGAAGGTCATATTCACAAATGTTCTTGTTCATATAATGAACAATACTTAGATACCTACAGAGGACATAAGGTTAGTTTAATTCTAGGGGACATGGAAAATTTATACTGTAGTATTTCTGAGAAAAATAGTATCATTATACACAACATATTTAACATGCAATAAATGTATAACTTAAGAGGTAAAAATACCAGCTTGGATTAGGTGCTTTCTTCTATGGACACCACTAATAATATGTGGGGCATTTTATTTGACTTCTAGATATCCCTAGTTTCTTCTTGCAAGTTTTAGAAGTCACAATTTTTATTTGTTTCTAAAAGGCTTTGCTTATGATAGCATGCTGAGCCCCAAGTAAAATCACCTCTTACCCATGCCTATTCTCTATATCTTCTTTTTATTTTTTTTTTAGTTTTTTTAAATTAAGATATGGGGGTCTCACTATGTTGCTCAGATAGGCCTCAAACTCCTGGGCTCAAGGGATTCTCCCATCTCGGTCTTTGAAGTGGCTGGGACTACATAGGCATGCATCACCGCACCCAGCTCTGTATCTTTAATGTTTGTTCTATTCATGTTTTCTTACTTTTCTTCCTCATTTCTTTTTTTATAATACTCTTTTAAAAGTATAATATGTATTAATATTTAGTGAATAGTGTAGCAACTATATTTTTATCTTTCTAAATGGAACAATCTAGGGAACAGTTTATGATCTTATTCTCAGCTACAATAATACCCACACAATAATGGATAGTGTAAAAATCTTCTAGAAATCTTAGCACTTGGAAGGCTGAGGCGGAAGGATCGCCGGAACCCAGCAGGTCGAGGCTGCGGTGGCCAGGAGCGGCCACTGCACTCCAGTCTGGGCAACAGGGTGGCTGCGGTGGCCAGGAGCGGCCACTGCACTCCAGTCTGGGCAACAGGGTGAGACTCCATCTCAAAAAAAAAAAAAAAAAAATCTTAGCACTTTAAATATTCTGATCAAGCTTAAAATATAAGATGCTAACTGTTTACCTTTTTCTATTTCTAGGGTCCAGTGTATAAAGTAACATGGAATCCATTTTGTCATGATGTGTTTTTAAGCTGTTCTGCAGATTGGGGTGTTATTATATGGCAACAGGAGAATGTCAAGCCATTTTTGAGTTTTTATCCAACTACTTATGTTATTTACGATGTTGCCTGGTCCCCAAAGTCACCTTATATATTTGCAGCTGCAAATGAGAGCAGAGTGGAGATTTGGGACCTCCACATCAGCACGTAAGTGTTCATATTTTTCTTGGGGACATTTCTAGTAGAAGCAGCTCAAACTATATGATATCTTGGCTCAGTGAGAGGGTTCATGCCTGTAATCCCAGCACTTTGAGAGGCCCAGGTGGGAGGATTGCTTGAACCCAGGTGTTTGAGACCAGCCTGGGCAACAGAGCAAGACCATGTCATCTCTACAAAAATTAAAATAAAATAAAAAATTAGCCAGGCATAGTGGCACATGCCTGTGGTCCCAGCTACTTTGGGAGGCAAAACAAAAACAAACTAGATAATACTTGATAGTGTTGACATTGGTGAGAGAGTACTGTAGTTTCTTTAAAAGATGTAATAGTTTACTCTGTGAGAGTCTTTAATGCCAGAATACTTTATTAATGTTAATTACATGTGGTTTCAAAAATACCTGAATGAAAATAGTTTACCTTAGTCATCTCCTCAAACTTTTCTAGGATGATATAGGATATAATAACTATTTGAATTCTTTATTCATTGCCTGGTTTATAGAGGAATACAGAGTGGCATGATTACATTTTAAACTAAAGATTCTTTAGAGTAGATAAAGGCGACAAAATAATTATTTTTGTAATATTTACTTATCTTTTTTTACCTAATCTCAAAAGATATTCAAAGGGGTATGAACTTAATTAAAATTTCTGATTTAGGATGTTGTACGAAAGTTCTCAGAGGGTCATAGAGGACTACTCATTCTTCTTAATATGAAAGTTTATACAGTGCTGGATGAAATGTTTAATATTTCTACCTCTTCAATTATAAAATAGTAGACATTTTTATGCTAGTTATTATTAATAGCAGAAAAGGGAAAACAGGTTCTTGTTTAAAATAAATGATGTAACATTCAATGGGTTTATTCTTCATAATTTTTTTCTAGATGTTAATAATAATTTTTAAATTTTTTCATGAATTGTCCTATAAAACAGTATGAACCAAATAGAGATTATATCAGCCGGGCTGAGGTGAGTGGATTGCCTGAGCCCTGGGGTTCGAGACCCACCTGGGCAACTTGGCGAGACCTCATCTCTACAATAAATCAAAAAATTAGCCGGGCATGGTAGCACGTGCCTGTAGTTCCAGCTACTTGGAAGGCTGAGGCGGAAGGATCGCTGGAGCCCAGCAGGTCGAGGCTGCGGTGGCCGGGAGCGGCCACTGCACTCCAGTCTGGACGACAGAGTGAGACTCCAACTCAAAAAAAAGATTATATCACAATAATTTATTTTTATTTTTAAGTGTGAAAAGTGGCTACTTAAAAAATCCCCTCTGGTTTTAATTTTCCTGGAAAAACTATAGCTCCCAGGACAACACTTCTTTAGAACAAGTATACAAAGTTGTCACTTCTGTTCCTCTTTTGAGAACATTAGGTGGATTGCTTTGGGTGACTAAGAGAACTTTCTGCTCAAAATGTACTTTTATGTTCCAGGGGTTCATTTGGATCAAAACATTCTTTTGTTAAGAGAGAGTTATTATTTAAGAAGTTGTGTTAGGGTTCTACAGAAAAACAGAACCAAGAGGATGTATGTGTCTATATCTATACCTGTGAGTCGGTCAGACTTTTTTGTCTGGTCAAAGCAAGACGGTGCTCCCTTGGACTTGGCCCACCGGAGTTTAGGACTGAGCAAACTAACGTGACTCGCTAAGTATCACTGTGTGCTCGTAATCTGGCTGTGCACCACTACGGCATAGGTGCGCCTCGAGCAGACGGGGACCCATCCACCTGGTCATCGACGGCCGCCATGGCGACAAGTCAAGAGTGCAGTTGGTGTGGACCTGGCTCCTCCGTTCTCTGACCGACCAAACCCGACGTGGACCCGCCTGGGAGGCACTGAGTTCCTCCAGCACAACGTCTGTATCTGGCTCTGGCTCTGGCTTTGTCTATTCGAGAGAGAGACTTATTTTAAGGAATTGGCTCACCTGATTGTGGGTCCCGGCAAGTCTGAAATCTGCAGGACAGGCTAGCAGGCTGGAGTTTCCGGCGGAGTCCCGCGACGGTCTTGAGTCCAGAGCATTCTGCGGCAGGAGTTTACTCCCCGTTGGGGGAAGTCACTCTTTTCTCTTACTGCCTTAGATTAATTGGATGAAGCCTACCCATAGTATGGAGGCCAATCAACTTTATTCAATTGCTAGTCGAGGTTTAAATGTTAATCACACCTCTAAAAATACCTTTAAAGCAACGTGTTGACTACTGATGTTTGACCAAACAACTAGATACTATAGCCTAGCCAGGTAGACACACAAAACTAACCTTCACAAAAGTTTAAATTTATGAATTCACATCTTAATTGCGAATTACTTTAATTTACCTGGTTGAAATTAGTTCATTGACTAAATGAAGGTTTTGATTGAGTAAGGAGTGAAAAGCAGTTATTTTGAATTTGGAAGCACTTAAAGAGGCTTTCAGGTTTTGTTATGTGAAATTTTTTTAAAATCTCAAAATTTTCTAAGTGTGTGTACCTAAAAGACCATACTAATATAACAATTGAATTCACAAATAAAATGTTTCCTTACAGTTTGGACCCTCTGATTGTGAATGTTGCTAACCCCGGAATCAAGTTCACAACCATTCTCTTTGCCAAACAAACAGATTGCCTTCTGGTGGGAGACAGTGACGGACAGGTTGCTGTGTATGAACTGAAAAATATGCCTACTGCTTTGGATTCTGGCCGGGTAAGACTCAAGAGTAAAAACTTTGTGTCATGTTGTGAGTCTGCTGAATTGTGTTTGTGGCATGCAAAGTATCTGCATTGCGTAAGTAGCTAAAGTACGACATAATAGAAGGAACCTCAGTTCCAAGAGTTGCTTGCTGCCCACTAGGTTTGGTACCTGCTCGTCTTATTTTCCTTCAGCTCCACTTTCTTTATCTGTGAAAGGTATGTGATGAGGATAATAATGTTGCTAAGCATACTAATTATAAATGTCACTTGGAAGAACTTAAAATTGTACCTAGTTTGTAATTGGGACTTAAAAATTCTTAAACACAGCTGAAGAAGTTTGCTTCATATAGTCAAAGATTTTACATAAAATAATCATATTTTTAGATACTATCCAGTGATCCTGTTTCTCTTGGTTTAGCATTAGACTGTTCTTTGAGTGTGGTCTTCAAATATCAAAGCTTTGTTGCCAAACTTTGACCAGTAACTCAATATCATCAGATGCCCATTATTATGCCCATGATTTAAAAAATAACCCTTCAATTTTTTCTATTTCTTATATTTAAATTGTTATTGCAAACAATTATCTGGTAAAGATTAGCACAAATAAAATAAATGTGTTAAAAAATATTAAAAATACACACAAACAGGTAAGAAAAATTACTCCAGTAGAAGAATGAGTAATGGTCAAGAGCAGGTAATTTTTAAAATGACTAGCAAATATACTTAAAAATCCAACCACACTAATAATTTTAAAAATAAAAAAAAGATTAAATTCAATTAAAATATGATAGTGTTCTCACCTATTACATTATCAAAGGTTTATTTTTTAAAAAAATTTTGGTTTTGAGTCAGGGTCTCACCCTGGAGTGCAGTGGCATGATCCCAGCTCTGCACAGCCTCAAACTCCTGGGCTCAAGCAATCCTCACGTCTCAGCCTCCTGAGTAGCTGGGACTACAGGCATGTCCCACCACACCTGGCTATTTATTTTGGTAGAGATGAGGTCTCACTATGTTGCCCAGACTGGTCTCAAACTCTGGGTTCAAGTAATCCCCCTCCTTGGCCTCCCAAAGTGCTGAGATTACAGGTGTGAGCCACTACACCCAGTCAATTTTTTTAATTTTTATTTTATTTTAATGGCACTACTCAGTATTGGCAAACATTTGATAAGTGTCATAATGATGGTTGGAATAGCTACTACCATAACTTCTTTGGCAGCAATTTGGTAATTTGAATCAAGACTGTTAGAAATGATCGGGGGATATTACTTTAGTAATCCCACTTCTGAGACTCTATCCTGCAGAGTCTCAGGAGTGGGATTAAATGCAATTAAAGAAACTTATGGTGTCATTCATGATAGCATAAGAAAAGGAAACAGAAAAGGGAACAACATAAATGTCCAACAAGAGGGAAATTGTTCAGGGAAATCAGATGGGTTGCTCATAGGAGGCAGGGTTCTACCCCAACCATATGGACTGCAGACGCTAAATGTGAAAATAAGGAAATTGCTTTGTGCTTGTCATTCATTCCCTTGTCCTAAAATCCATTAGGCTTGTTCCTTTACCCATATCGATTGTGTCACTTTTTCAGTGAAGTCTTTCCTGGCCATCTTATTTAAAACTGCAACATCTAGTCTCTCGCACTCCCTATTTGATCCTCTTCCATGACTTACTTTTCTTAATAATATTTATCACCTTTGAACATACATATGTTTATGTAATCTGCATCTATTTATGTACAGACTTATTTTATGCATTATAGTGCATTTATGTGTTTTGTCAATTGCTTCTGTCCCACAACTGGAAAGTGAACTCTACTTTTGTTCTGGGTTGTGTCTCTATGGCCTAGCACAGTGTTTGGTTTTTTTTGTAGTTATTCAGTAAATGCTTGAATGAATGTGTATTGAAAAACTAGAGGAAAAAAATCAACATATCACAAGTGTTATTTCTTAGGTGATATCATGGATGAATTTTAGTTTTTAAAAAAAAATTATCAGCTGGGCTTGGTGGCTCAGCCTATAATCCCGTGCCTTGGGAGGCTGAGGTGAGTGGATTGCCTGAACCCACAGGTTCGAGACCCGCCTGGGCAACTTGATGAGACCTCATCTCTACAATAAATCAAAAATTAGCCGGGCGTGGTAGTGCACGTCTGTAGTTCCAGCTACTTGGAAGGCTGAGGCGGATGGATCGCCGGAGCCCAGCAGGTCGAGGCTGCGGTGGCTGGGAGTGGCCACTGTACTCCAGTCTGGGCGACAAAGTGAGACTCCAACTCAAAAAAAAAAAAAAATTATCTGTTCTCCAAATCATCTACATTACATATTTTTTCCCAAAATGCATCAGTTTCCCTACATAATAATTTTAGTCTACTCTGAGGAATGATAGAAAACATTTTTCAATTTCTCACACATTCATTGAGTACAAGATCTTTTAACAGGAATTGAGATGTTAATCTTTACATTGAAACCTGTCTAAGATGTCCAACTCAATGGCCAAAAGAAATTGAAGGAGAGTTTTATTTTATTTTTTACTCAAATATCATAAAAAACATTCAAGTGGATCCAAATACATAGTTCATAGTAATCCTTTTTCTTTTTGTTTATATCCTCCAATCCTAGATGTAGCCTCAAACCTAAATTCATCCTTTTTTATTTCAATGATTTTTTTTTTTTTTTTTGGTTCTATCCCACAAGAGCTCTAAGAAGTTGTTCACAAACTCTGAACTTGGGGTGTTAAGAGAGGTGAGGTGAATTGTTTGAATTGCTTTAAAATGTTTTTTATTGTATTGGACATAGTGCTGAAAATAAATACGTGAGCATTAGTGGGCTGAGTCTTTTCATAGAACATAAAGGGGACCTAAAAACACCCGGAATTATCTTTTGAAGGGCAAACCCCTTGTAATGCAGGCTTCCCCTGCTAGGTGAGTGTCCTAGGAACCCATGGGCCTCAGTGTACCAGCTAGTGTGCTGAGAGGCTGCATTCAACCTCAGTGAATTTCTTTTTAGAGATTCTTTCAATGTGTTTGTCCACTTCATGATGGGTGATTTATGAGCACACCTGAGTGTTCAGTTTTTGACCAAAAATAGCATGATCCCTATACCCCACTCTCCCTGTTCACTTGATCTTCCCCTACTCCTAGAGACCGTATTTTGTTTTCCTGGATGAAAAATCCTCAAAGGGAAACATCTTGCCAATGTGGAAGAGGTGAAACAAAAAACAGTAGAAGATCTAAAAGGCATCAAAATGAACGAGTTCAGAAATTGTTTTGAGTAGTGGAAAAAGCATCTCGATAGGTATATTGCATCAAACAGAGGATACTTTGAAGGTGACTGAAGTTTAAACATGTGACAACACATACATAATTTTTAATAAATAAATTCCGGTTTTTTGGTGTTCTCCCCCGTGTATTTGTAGAACCTACCAGGTACTATAATAATTTATCAATATAAATCATGCTGTTTTGTGCACTTATCTTTCTTGCTTGTTTGAGTTCCTTGGAAACTTGTATATTCAAGAATCTAGCACAGTGCTAGCACATGATAGGTGGTGAGTGTTGAATAAATAGCTGAATGAACAAACAACCAAGGGACATGGTTTCCAAGAAAGGGACACTAGATATTCAAGAAACTATAATCAGGCCATAAAGATCAATAATAAACTCCTGTAGAAGCACAGAGCAGGAAAATAATTGACTTTTGAAAGACTAATGGAAGAGGAAAAGAAAAAAGAGAAGAATGCTTTGGTGTAATGCTCTCACAAAGGAGATTAAATTTCAGCTGTGCTTGTAGCTTTCAAGTTTTTCCTTACAGATAGAAGAGTAGAACTGCTATTCCAGACTGAGGGAAAGGCTTGAACAAAGATAACTAGAAAGGTTCATGGCTTCTAAGGTGATGGACTGACTTTTTTGACTGGTAAGGATGTTGCTTGAGAGAAAGGTAGGAAAGGGGCCACGTGGGATGAGAAAAAAATATGGTGGTCATTACAGAGCTTTATTTTTATTCTATAGAAAATGGAAGGCGGGCTCGGTGGCTCAGCCTGTAATCCTTAGGAGGCTGAGGTGAGTGGAATGCCTGAGCCTGCGGGTTCGAGACCTGCCTGGGCAGGCAAGACCTCATCTCTACAATAAATCAAAAATTAGCCAGGCGCGGTAGCATGCGCCTGTAGTTCCAGCTTCTTGGAAGGCTGAGGCGGAAGGATCGCCGCAGCCCAGCGGGTTGAGGCTGCGGTGGCCAGGAGCGGCCACTGCACTCCAGTCTGGGCAACAGAGTGATACTCCAACTCAAAAAAAAGAAGAAAGAAAATGGAACGCCGAGTGCAGTGTTCACGCCTGTAATCCAAGTACTTTGGGAGGCCACGGCAGGAGGATTGCTTGAGCCTCCGAGTTCAAGACAAGCCTAGGCAACATAGTGAGACCCCATTGCCATACAAAACCAAGAAATTCGCCGGGCATAGTGGTGTCTGCTTGTCGTCCCACCTACTCAGGAGGCTGAAGGAGAAGAATCCCCTGAGCCCAGGAGATGGAGGCTGTGGTGAGCCATAATCACACCACTGCATTTCAGCCTGGGCAACAGTGAGACCATGACTAAGGCTTCCAATTCTAAAAGTGACGTAGGAGAAAAAAATAAAATTAGATTCTTAACTCACACTTTGTACAATGGCAAACTCCAAATGACTTAAAGATCTTTGTAAGAGACAAACTACTAAAAAGAAAATATAGGGACATATTGTCATGCTATAAGGGTGAAGACAGATTAAAAAAATAAGGCCTGCCAAATCCCCTAATTTTTGTGATTTCTTATTTGTAAAATGGATATAATAACGGTGCCAGAATCAAAAGTTGTTGGAAAGATTAAATGAGTTAGTAGGTGCAGACTGGTTGGAACTATTCCTGGCACATAGTAAGCTTGCCACAAACTCAACTATTCTTTGTATGATCATTATGTCAAAATCAAAATTTTCTACTCAAGATTTCATAAATTAAGTTAAAAGTAACAGATTGTCCCTCATCAGGATAGTGGTACATGGAAAAAAGAAGTAACAGACTGGAAGAAGAAATTTCCAACATATATTACAGATGTTTAGTATTCAGTATGTATAAAGAACTCTAACAAAACAGTAAGAAAAAGCCAAACCACTCAATTTTTAAAAAATAGGCAAATATATAAAATAGTACTTCACAGAAGAGAAAGTTGGGCTATCAAACTTTTGAAGCAAGATCCATTCTTAATAGTAATGAGGAGATATGCATTTAATTATATATGATTATATATGATTCCAGTTCACACTAATTGGATTCACAAAAATTAAAATATTAGCCAATATCAAATACTAGCAAAGTTGTAGGGAGTAAGGAACTCTTATGCAAGAGTTGTGGTCATATAAATTATAATAGTCTCTTTGGAAAGCAGTTCAACAAAACAGAAAATTCAAATACCATACAGTAAATGATACCATAGAGATTCATATCTTACATGTGTATACCAGGAGTCATGTATAACATATTAATGTGAGATGAGTTTTTTTCCTTTATTTCTAATGTTCTGTAAGGTCGCCTTTATATGTAGAAGAGATTACTCAGTCTACTTTGGCTTAAAGCATTCATATTTAAATGGTATGTTATAAACATTAAAAAAAAACTTAGTTCACCTTAAGTTCTTACATTTACAGGATACAACTTATTACTCTGTTTATATTCTAATAGGTTTTAATGCATACTTTTAAGTGAGCTTGTGCAATAATGAAATTTAAATATTTTAAATCCCACTTATGAATGTAATATATTGGGTTTTTAAGTACTTCAATTGTCTTATGGACAAAAAAGCTCAGAAACATAAGGAATTCTTATTAATTTCATAAATTAAATTTTAATATGATAAAATATAAATATATATTCTATAAACTATATAAGTATAATAATAAATTAAAAATTTTTTAATATGGTAAATCTTACATTTTCTTAAATGTTTCAATGCTACTTAGAAATTTATTTATTTACTTTTTTGAGTTGGAGTCTCACTCCGTTGCCCAGACTGGAGTGCAGTGGCACGCTCCCGGCCACCACAGCCTCGACCTGCTGGGCTCCGGCGATCCTTCCGCCTCAATCTTCTGAGTAGCTGGAATTATAGGCGTGCGCTACCACGCCCAGCTAATTTTTTGATTGATTGTAGAGATGAGGTCTCACCAATTTGCCTGGGCAGGTCTCGAACCCGCGAGCTCAGGCAATCCACTCACCTCAGCCTCCCAAAGGCGCAGGATTACAGGCTGAGCCACCGAGCCCGGCTAAACTTTTAATGGAGGGTCAAGACTATTTTATTTTAAATTTTTTATTTTAAAGATGTGGGGTACAATTCGGGCTTAAGTATATTAATATTCATTATGCAGGTACCCTTGTTGATAAGGTGTGCCCCTCCCATAGTATCCCACTACTGCCAATCCTGCCCCCACCCCACCAGCAATTTCCCACTACTGACAATCCTTTTCTATACTAAAGATAATTGTTCAATGTCCACTTATGAGCGAGAACATGTGATACTCAGTTCTTTGTTTCTGTGATAGATCACTTAGTATTATAGACTCTAAGAACATCCAAGTTGCTGGAAAGTTCATAATTTATTTTTTTATTCTTATTTTTATTTTTTTGCAGGCATGCGCTGCCCACATCCGGCCAATTTTTTGGTTTTTTACAGAAATGAGCTCTCGCCATGCTGCCCAGGCTGGTCTGGAATTCCTGGGTTCAGCTTCCCAGAGTGCTGGGATTTCATGTGTGAGCCTGGCCACTGTTTACAAATTTATAATATTTCAGTCTTTAGTCCATGATTTCCAGTCTAAATCAATTACCCAGTTACACATTTATATAATAACCAAATGTTTGTTAGTCAATCTAGTATGGCAAATTCTCTTATATATAATTAATATTTCAAAATCAAGTATGTATACATTCCTTAAATCAGAAAATATTAAAATTATCTGTTTGATTTGCTACATCATGTCTATACACAATGTTGTTTCTTCTCAGGGTTAAAAAAATAACCTTATAAGTACTTTCGGAGATTATTTTCTCAACTAACCAACATGAGTATTGACTTGAGATTTTAACCAGGGAATGATATCTGATTTTTTCTAGATTTTTTTTCCCAATTAGCTTTAGCTGCCAGGCTGAGCCTATTTTGCAGTCGATTTGTCAATACACTCCGCATGGAGTTGCCTCAGCGCCCACGTCTCCTAAAGTCTAGTTCCATACTGCCTCAGTCCTCCATCTTCTCACGGAGTCTGCAACCCTGCCCCAGTTGGCACATCACTTGATTGACTTCAGTTCATTTATTCACTGTCATTACATTCTAAATTATTACAGTTTTCCAATTTGGTAGGACTACAACCCTTATAGATGTTTAAATGGCATATTGCTAGATTCTATATATCTTTTAGGACTTTGTTTAACTCGTGGGTAATGGTGAGAAAAGCATGCTAATGAGAAAACAATGTTTATAGCAGCCTTGTTTCTAAAGTGATGTATTGAAAACAACATAAATGATCATCAGTAGGTGACTGAATAAATAAAAGATGGCGTTGTAAGTTGTGTGACTACAATACAGAAATTTAAATGATATATCTTAATGTGTTAATACGACAAATTTTGAATAAATCTAAATAGCAGAATTGGGTGATAAATGCAAATTTCAGGAAAGTAAGTGCAATATGCTACAAATTATGTAAATATTATTTAAACACAAAAATAGAAACACTATTATTAGTGGACACATTTATTAGTAAAAGTATAAAATATAGACGAACATAGAAGAAAAATGCTTCATTTTTGTGTTTGAATTTGAATTGATTAGAAACATCTTTTACTTTGAGCAGTATGCTCTACAGACAGAAAGCTAAACTTAGAGAGTCTGAATATTTTTGGTAAGTGTGTGTGTGTGTGTGTGTGTGTGTGTGAGTGATTTCAAGGCTGGTGAGCTAAATCTTTTTTTTTTTAACAAATTGATTCCTTAGATTAGTAAATAAATATAAATTCCTGATACAAATATGTTTCTCATCATTTTGGTTGCTGTATTTGAAAGGTTTAGGGTTATATTTTTAGGAGATTAAACAAAAAAGACTGTTAATCAGGTGTTTTGTTACTTACGTCAAACCCATGCTTAACTGATATACCTTTTCTGCTTTAGCTTTTAGAGAATTATTGTTATAATGATAATTGGAAGTCTTAAAGTAACTAATGTCAAAAGCATTTCCTATCAAGATACCATATCAAGTAACATTAAGACCTATAATTTTTTCATTGGTTTCAACCAACTGTGAATCAAAGTGTTGGAAAGCTTCTGATTTCATTCTGGAGAAATGATGTGCACCCCACTTATGATAAAGGCTTCCTCTGGGAAGTGAGGATAAGGGAAGAACAAGAGTAGGGAGGTGTATACAAGGACTTTAACTCTCACCAGTCAGGTTTTCCTTTGTTAAAAATATTCAAATATGACATTTGTTCATTGGAGGTGGATTTGCATTTCACAAACAAAGCCAAAGCACCAGACAGCACATGCACCAGACATGCTGGAGCAGTGTTCATGGGGGGAAACTCTCAGAGGAAGGATCAGCAGCAGCAGGGGGACCACATCTCTGCTTACCCTCTACATTTCTGATCTCACTGTGACCTTGCACAGCAGAACTTCGATCCTCGGACTCTAGCTGTTTTAGGCGACGCGAGTTCTGAAACTCTGGCCCTCCCTGAGGATACCAAGGGCCGGGCTACTACTGTGATACAATAGGGCAGGAGGTTGGCTCCGCCTTGTCCTACAAGCTCAGGGCTCATGGTGGGGGGTAACACTAACCTGATGCTCGGCACGAACAGGAGACTAGAACCCTCAGCTTGCAATGATGACTTTGTGGTGTGGCCAACTGTTGACAGGATTTACCGTTGCATTAACATTCATGTCTGGGGAAGCAGAGCTCTTCTGGCATGATGAGGCTTGGCTGCTGGGTGTCTAAATCGTGTTGAACAGGATTATCATTTAAGCTCTTAGCAGAAGTCAGTTTCAAGGGGGAATTGCAGAAGCAGGTCCTTGTCTGGAGTCAGCCTGTAAAGAATCACTCCTGGATAGCATTTTTACTGTTAGGGTTCAGTATACAAATATTTGCCACATTTTTTGCATTCATTAAAAAGATAAGTGAAATGTTCAAAATAGAGTTTTGAAAGCATAAATCTGTAATATATATTATAAATTAATGCTGACAGACACTGAAGACAAAAAACAGACCATGTATTCATTCAACGAGTATTTGCTATGTGACTAAGTATACAGTGTTGGACAAATTATAGTAGCAACCTATTATATTTGCCCAAGTGAGAGACTGAAGTAGAAAGAGATGGGTTTGAGAAACACATTAAGGTTAGAATTGACAGGGCTTGGCGATCGATTTGGTGTGCAGGGCTTGAACCGTGGGGAAGTGTCAAAGGTAGTATAATGTAGGTGTTAGGGTACTGATGGACAGGGTGAGGGTGGAGAGGTGGAGGGAGGTGTGCAGCACTGCCGGGGCTGGCAAGCCGGAGGTGTGCGCCGGCAACCCAGAGATCCAAGTAAATTGCAAAGCATTGCAACACACAGAGGTGAGAAAAGAAAAGTTCACCCCCCACAGACAAGGAGTGGGTCTACACTCCAGGTGAGTGTGGAGTCATAGCCCCCCAGAATCCTGGCTTAAATCCTTTTCTTGGAGATGTTGCACGTGACTGCCGTGACTTCCTTATCGACCACCTGTGGATGTCCTGAAGAACCTGTGACACAGAGACCCATTAATGTCCGCCCACATTATCATAGCCCCTAGAGAAGGGCGTAACAAGGATTCTAATTCTCCTGCACCTTCCCAAATGACATTCCTTAGACCTAATGGAGGGTGTACCTCCCCTTGTCTCCTAGGCATTCCTAGTAGGTAGGTTTGGGGGGATCCTTGACTTCCCTGTAGATAGGGCCCATTCTACTGGAAGATTAAGTCCCCACCCGCTCCCCCTCTGGGTGGGTCATAACTTTTGCAATTACAAGTTTCATGACTTTTACAGTTCTTGACCAATGTATGATATCTTAGGCCTTGTAAATTCCCTTTACTCTGGGCAAGCTTGATTGACACTATGAGATACCTGACTCCAGGAAGTCTGTTCCTAAAAAGACAAAGTTGGCAAAGTTAATTTGACTTAAAGTGTGCATTTCTCCAAAAGCATAGCTTCTACTTTCTCATCATTGTATTAAGATTTAGGAAGAAGAGTAAAGAAAAATGCATTTCCCACTCTTGGCCTGTCCTTTCAGTAAGTTAAAACACAGGAACTGACTTACATGAAGTGTTGATAGTTCTTTAGAGTTTATAAAACACTTTGACGTAAATTAATTCACTCAATTCTCATTACCCTTAGAAGTAGATGTTAATATTTTCATTATGCATTTGAAGTGTTCAGTGATTTTCTCAAGATTATATTTACCATGTGGTAGAGAATGCTCATCTTTTCACTATACTCTGCCATCATCCTTAAAAACTCACTTCTCAGCTTTGATTTTCATCCTCTTATATTTGTTCATTGTACCCCTTTTAGTACAGCTATCAGCATAATTAAATGAAAATAACAAACCCACATGGAAATCAAAAAGTTCTCTTCTCAGGAAGGAGCTTAAGACACCATTAAGTTCAGCAGGTCTTTTACAAATAAGGAAACTTAGGCTTCAACATTAAGGCCAAACAGGAGCTGCCAGAATTGTCCCCTTACTGAATCCTTATAAAACTATCATGCTTCATTAAAAGCCTTTCATAGGAAGTAGTGGGTGTATTCTAGGAAGTAACCATCACTATTAAATTTACTTTTGTTTGTTTTCTCTTTATAATCTTATAGAATGTTCTTTATATGTGTATCACTAACTTATAAATGTTAAATGGTGTTTTAAAGACTACTTTTTAATTTACATTTTATTGCATTGTAATTGTGTGCCTTTATTCTTTTTTTCTTTTCAGGGAAATATAATAGATACTTTGCTTGGACCCAAGTCAAACCAACCAGGATGATGCATCATCCAAATATCTTTTTTGTTGTTTAAAGAAAAAGAAGCCATGTTTAATATCCAATATTCTGCATTGTATGCTGCAAGTCAGATTTTTATTTTAGAAAACAATATTTGATGTATAACTTCCACTTAAATGTAGCATAGATTTAGTGAAATTTTATTTTAGAGATGTTTGGTTTGTGATCTAGGCTAAGAGTTATTTTAAGTCAGAGTTTTGTTGGAGTTTTCCTAAAGCTGTTTTTATTCTGCTTCTCGCTCATATTTTAAGTACATATGAGTACATATATGTTCCTATAAAGTGTCCCAACAGGCTAGAAAATTATCATCCCTTTAGAAGCAAAACTTTGAAATTATTAGAAATACTTAAACCAAAGTCTTTATAAGACAAAATTCGATTGGCTTTTAAATCTTCTGCTTTCCAAGCTCTGTTTTCCAGGGTTGGTAATTATGCAGTTGTTAATATGATGAGAACAGTGGATCATCACACCTAACATTTTATCCTTCTAGAACTAAGAGCTGAAGCCTTAGAACTTTGTTATATTATTTGACAATCAAACAACATGACAGCAAATACCAGAATTACATTGTTTGGTTGGCAGGCATCACATCCCTAATTCAGTGAGAAAAATTAGTCTGGGACATATCAGGGCACCCTCCTCTGCATGCCCAGACTCTGCTCTGGTTTTAAGCCCAGACTTAAACGGACACAGAGAGAAAATAGAAAGTCTCTGACCTGTAGGCCGCATCAGGATGTCATGTTGTGAAGGGCACTAGAGTGAGGTTATGAAAATACAGCGGGGACTGGGGGCAGTGACTCCCCTAAGCCGTAGGCTACTGACAGGTTAGTCCATGCAGTTTGTTTCAACCAGTCCTGGATATGAGTCAGTGTGATTGTCTTTTTCTTTCTGAAAGGTTGGCTTTCTATAATACTTTCTGTAAGAAAATAAAAACTTGATTTAATTGGAAAAAACTGTGCTCCTTTTTATATTATTAGATCCTGGACAACTGACTCGGAAGCACTGGGCCTCTTCCTTTCACCTTTTTACTCTGCCCCCGCAGTCCCATGCTTTTAGATTAGCATCCATTTTTGCTTTAATACCTGGGAACTTCAGAAGGGTCATTTCGCTCACTTTCTAGGATGGCTTTGGATCCGTAGTAGTAAACTCTGTTTTAAAGAATTTAGTGCGAATTCTGCTTGGCCAGTTGCCGTCTCATGTTATCCTCAAACACACACACCCGAGCGTGCTGATTCGGGACTGCAGGAGGGAGGGGTGACTGTGCTCACTCAGGCTCCTGTTTTGTGCCAGGCATTCGTTACTTCATCGGCCATTTCTCTCCCAGGGGCCCCTCCTATAGAGCTTATGTTATGATTGTCTGGGAGTAAGCTGCCAGCTGCTCTTCCAGCTCAAGCAGGAAAGGTAGGTTTTGTTCACTACTGTGTAATTGTGGGTCATACTGTATGTATTCATTGGGCTCACCTCCATGTAGATACATACATTTATAAATGAAAAAGCAGAACACTTTGTATTTGCCATTTTGTCTCAATAAGAGTCTCTCTAAGAAAATGTTGATTTTTTTTTTTGAGTTGGAATCTCACTCCGTCGCCCAGGCTGGAGGGTAGTGGCATGTTCTCGGCCACCCCAGCATTGACCTGCTGGACTCTGGCATTCCTTCCACCTCAGCCTTCCAAGTAGCCGGAACTACAGGCACATGTTACCACACCCGGCTAGTTTTTTGGTTTATGGTAGAGACAAGGTCTCGCCAAGTTGCCCGGGCTGGTCTTGAACTCAGGGGCTCAGGCAATGCACTCGCCTCGGCCTCCCAAAGTGCTTGGATGACAGGCTGAGCCACAATTACACAATTAGCCTAGCCTCCTTCAGCATATTAACTCTTCACTCACCTTTCAGATCTCAGTTCCTGTCCCACCTTCTCAGATGAGCCCTTCCTGAGATCCCTCCCATAGGTCCCCACGCCCAGCCAGACTGAATTTGGTTCCTTTGTTAATTCTTCCCAAGCCACCATGCAGTTCCCTCTTAACACTATTTCAGAAATTAATATTGAGGGATAATATTTGGAGACATTTCTTCATTATATCTTTCCTCTCAATTCTGTAGCTCTGGCTTACAAGTAAGGCGATATGTAAAATGACAATAAATCAAAGGCACTCATTTTTGTTATATAAAAGCATAGGACTTGTAAAGGCATTTGAGAACAGATCAAGCACCTTCAAAATCAAGAGAAATGTGACGTTTCCTCTGGAATGGAGGGGCTGGGGGAATGTGGAGAAGAGGGAGGCCTGCGGATTAATAGAGAAGAGGGAACCCATGTCCTGCTTCTGAAAATCATTGTCCAGGCAGAAGTAAGACCTAGGAGAGACCACAGGCAAGTTTGGAAAACATTCTCCTTGCAACAAGTGATGTGCAGAGCAGCAGAACCACTAGAACCGGAAGCCAGGCAACTGAGGGAGCACCCCGTCTTGATGATGCGAGAGACTTGGCACCAAGTGAGATGCCACAGTCATGCCCAGGGAAGGCGAAGGGGTCCATGCCCAAGTTGGACTGACATCAACTTGTGTATGTTGTTGCTTTCTGTCAAGTGGGTGATATTGGAAGCTTGGAATCAGGAATTAAACAGAGTTCTAGAAAATAGATATCTTGGATAACTGGCTTTCTAAACTGAGCCCCATACCTGCTGTGTTAAATGTTTATTTGTGGAGGCAATTGCTGAGTGTCTGCCTCTCTCCTCCACTGCAGAGGGGAGGACTGTTGTGTCTTGTTCACCACACTGTAATGACAGCACCTGGAACAATACCTCCAAGAGTAGAGTGCAACAAATATTTGTTAATGAATGAATTTGTCAAATTAATGAGGAAATGATGATTCCACGTTTGCCCTTGTCACAGGTGGTCAAATGTTGTAAATGTAATTTCCTCAAGATCCAAACAAAATGTCTTTTATTTTGTATTTTATTTTAAAGGTGTGAAGTACAATTCAGGATTAGGTATACAAGTGGTCACCATACAGGTAAAGTTTGGGCCTCCCTTTTGTCCCCACCTTGCCTGGCTTGAGATCGGGTACCCTTATTGATGTTGCATCCCCACCCCACCAGGCAGTATCCCGCTCCTGCCAATCCCTTTCTTATAGTATTATGGAAAATGTTCAGGGTCCACTTATGCGTGAATACATGTGGTACTCTGTTCTTTGTTTCTGTGATAGATACTGAGTATGATTGACTCTAAATTCATCCATGTTGCTGCAAAGACCATATGTTTGTCCTTCTTTATGGCTGTATAATATTCCATTGTGTGTATGTACCACATTTTAAAAATCCAGTCCAGCTTCGATGGGCATCATTGTTGGTTCCATGTTTTTGCTATTGTGAATAGAGCTGCAACAAACATGCATGTGTAGGTATCTTTTCTGCAGAATTATTTGAGTTCCTCCAGGTATATTCCCAGTAGGGGGATTGTTGGGTCATATGGAGGTCAATTTCTAGTTCTTTCAGAAATCACCACACTGTCTTCCAAAGAGGTTGCACTAGTTTGCATTCCCACCAGCAGTGTAGAAGCATTCCCTTTCTTCACATCCTAGCCAACATCTGTTGTTTTTTGTTTTATTAATGATGGCCATCCTTACTGGGGTAGGTGGTATCTCAATGTGGTTTTGATTTGCATTTCTCTGATGATGAGTGAGGCTGAGCACTTTTTCATGTGTCTATTGGCTGCCTGTATGTCTTCTTTTGAGAAGTGTCTATTCATGTCGTTTGCCCGCTTTTTAATGGGGCTGTTTATTTTTTTCCTTTCAGCACATTGAGTTCCTTGTAGATCCTGGATGTTAGGCCTTTGTTAGATATGCAGTTGGCAAATATTTTTTCCCATTCTGTGAAATGTCTCCCCACTCTCTTGATGGTTTATTTTGCTTTGTAGAAGCTTTTCAGTTTAATGAGGTTCCACTTGTCTATCTTATCTCTTATGGCATGGACACGTGGGGTTTTGATCAGGAATTGGTTGCCTACTCCAATTTCTGTAAGGGTGTCTTCTGCATTTTCTAAGATTCTTGTAGTTTGAGGTTTTAGATTTAGGTCTTTGATCCATTTAGAGTTGACTTTTGTGTATGGTGATAGGTAGGGGTCCTGTTTCAATCTTCTGCATGTGGTCAGCCAGTTTTCTCAGCACCATTTACTGAAAAGGTTCTCCTCTCCCCAGTGGTTGAGGGTGGAGTCTTTGTCGAAGATGAGTTGGTTGAGAAATTGAGGTTCTGCTTCCAGAATTTCTGTCCAGTTCCATTGGTCTTTATGCCTGTTCTTGTACCAATACCACTCTGTTTGGGTTATTGTACCCTTATGGTAAAGTTTAAAGTCTGAAAGTGTGATGCCTCCTGCTTTGTAAAGATCCTCCCAAAATATCTTAACATCACAGAGGGTAAAACATTGGAACTGTGTAAAACATATAACATAAAATATGCCTGGAAAATTAATAACATAGTCAGAGCTTTCATGTTTTATAAAAAAAAAAATCAATTTTCCCCCTCAAGACAAAAGCTATAAACTAATCTGTGACCCCTTTCTTCTGATGAGTATTGCAGCTGCTTTGTGAGATGGTCTTACTGTCGACCATTTGAAGAACAGTTTATCTCCGATGTTGAACCCTTAGCAAAATGTCTAGTCCACAGTAAGCGACTCAACAGTGGCCGTTCTCGTTCTGAAGATCCCAGAGCCACAGCCCCATGTCCCGGTCTGAGGACCTCTTTACCCGGGGGGTTGACTGGGTTCTTGCCAAGGCCTCATTCCTCCTGTAGACCATGCTAATGACCTCATCTGTTCCTTCATACGCTATTGAGGCTATTTGTCTTGTTTGCGCAGGATTTGTACAATGTTTAAATCCACCTGCAAATCCATAGAACATTCACTAGGCTATTAGTCCTTATTTCCTTAGGTTGACATATTCATTTGGTGATAAAACTGAAAGGCTGACAGTTTGCACAAAACTAATTCCTGGGTTAAATATGAAGCACAGTGTGTATGTTAAGTTGAAACATATAAAACATAGTTATGAATCTTATAAAAATGAGCACTGCTTGTTCTAAATGGATGAGACATTTATGTAGCATCCAGAACAACTCATGAAAAATGTAGTTTTACGATGTCTATATTTTCCTTGTGTAAATCAACTGTTAAAAGATAGGGTGTCATTATTACCAGGAAGAACAAAGAATGTCAGGATATTCTGGGGGTCTTACCTCAGAACTCACTGATAATGTTACTGAATGTCCCAAATTATTATGTATGTTTGTTTATTTATTTGTTTACTTATTGTCTTTATCTATAAAAGCCCAAAATGACAACAAAAACATAAGAAGAAAATAGTTACTCTGTCCATACAAAATAAGGCTTGAAATAGCCATCTCTATTTTGTAAGATACATTTTTAAAAACATTTTCAGTTGCTAATTTTATTTTGAGTTTAGTTTTGTGTTTTCCCAGCTTTCCTGAGATATAAATAACAAATAAAATTGTATATATTCAAAATGTGCATTGTGAAATGATTACCACAATCAAATGAATTAATACATTTGTCATCGCATTTAGTCACCATTGTGTGTGTGTGTTGAGAACACTTGAGGTCCACTCTCCTAGTAAATTTCAGGTAAATGATAGAGTAATAGAAACTGTAGTCACCATGCTGTACAATAGATCCCTAGAACTTACTCATTTTATAAGTGAAAGTTTGTACCCTTTGACCAATATCTTTCTGTTCTCCCCACCCTCCAGCCTCTGGCAACCACTGTTCTACTCTATGCATCTATGAGTTTGATTTTATTTTTAAGATTCCACACATAAGTGAGATCATACAGTATTTGTCTTTCTGTGTCTGACTTGTTTCACGTAGCTTAATGTCCTCCAGATTCATCCATATGTTGCAAATAGCAAAATTTCCTTTTCTTATGGATGAACAATATTCGTGTGTGTGTGTGTGTGTGTGTGTGTGTGTGTGTGTGTATCACATTTTCTATTTCCCATTCAACCAGCGGGGGACATTTAGGTTTATAGATGAAAGCAAAGTAAGATCAGTTGTTTTATAAACATTCTCTGCATCTGTAATATGTAAATAACTTTAAGATAATCATACTAGTCAGGATAAGCCAGGTTATGTTGTTACAACCAAGAGTCCCTAAATGTCAAGTGATAAAGCATGCTTGCTTTCTTATCCACATTGCATGTTCATTATAGGTCAACAGGTAGCTTTGCTCCATATTGTTTTGATTCAGTGGTCGGATCCAACATCAGGAATGTTGTTGGTCACCACGGCAGGTACATGGAATGCTAATGAGTCATGTCAATCTTTACATTTCAGGTTGAAGTGACATATGTTACTTCTACTCACATGTTATTTGTCAAAATATGTCAAAAAGTCATGTCCAATTTTAAAGAACAGAGAAATACAATCCTGACATAACTGGATCATTTAGAGTTTGAGAGTATCTGAAACAACCAGACCTGAATGAGTGGAGAGAGGCCAGATCATGAAATACTTGTTAAAGTAATCTGGACTTTTTCATGAGGGAAACGGGAAACTACTGGAGGGTGGACAGAGAGCTAGAAACAGGTCTACTCTAGAAACTCCTGGCAATCCCAGATGTGAGTCAGTCCCATGGTGAAAGAGTTTCCAGGATCAAATATGTTGGGGACACATTGAATTAAACAAAGTTAAAGAAATTTCTTCCCCAAGCTTTCACTATATTAGTAGGCATTATTAATCTCAAAGAAAAGGACTATTGGCATGGGATTAATACAAAAAACTTTTCAAAGACCATCTGCAATGATTCATGTCCTGAAGAAACACTTCAAGAAGCAATCTCCTTACTGAGTCTCTGCCTTACTAGCACTTATTTGTAGACAGAGGATGGGAAGGAGAAGAAGAAAAAGAAGGAAGGAAGGAAGGAAGGACAGAAAAAGCCTAAAGCTGTGCAAATTTATGGATAGTTCTGAAATTGAGTTGCACAGAAAAGCCATCCATAGAAGCTTCTCCATTGCTCATAGCATATTAATTTGTTGAGTGTTATTAAGCATCATGTATTATGCCAGGGACTGTACTTATTTTAACTCAGTCCATTGTTACAATAACATTATAAAACACAGATTATTATCTCCTCACAGATGGTCAAACTAAAACTCAGGGAGGACAATTACATATTGTGTCTCCCTCAGATTCATATGCTGAAATCCTAACCCCAAAGTGATGAAATTAGAAGGCAAGATTTTGGGGGAGGTGGAGAGGTCATGATGACACAGCTCTCATGTGTGGGATTAGTGCCCTTAGAAAAGAGACCCCAGTGAGCTCGCCCCTTCTGCCATCTGAGGACACGGGATAAAATGGTAGTTTGCAACCATTTTAAAAACAGGAAGCTCTCACCAGATACTGATCATGTTGACATCTTCATCTTGGACTTCTCAACCTCCAGGACTGTGAGAAATAAATGCCTGTTGTTATAGCTACTCAGTCTCTGTTATTTTGATATAGCAGCCCAAATGGACTAAGGTACATGTTAAAAGCCATGTGGACAGTAAACTAAACAAGTCAGTCTTCAGACAAGGATTAAGAGCTCCAGTGAGAGGTATAAGAAACAAACTATGGTTGGTCAGAAGGTGGAAAGATTATTATTATTTATTTTCCTTTTTTTTTTAGTCAGAGTCTTCCTTTGTCACCCAGGCTGGAGTGCAGTGGCATGATCATGGCCACCGTAAACCTCTACCTGCTGGGTTCAGACGATCCTTCCGCCTCAGCCCTCCAAGAAGCTGGAACTACAGGCGCACACCACTACCCCCGGCTAATTTTTTTATTTACTGTAGAGATGAGGTTTTGCCAAGTTGCCCGGGCTGGTCTCGAACTCCTGGGCTCAGGCAATCCTCTTGCTTTGGCCTCCCAAAGTGCTGGGATTACAAGCGTGAGCCACTGTGCCCAGCCAAAAGACTCATTTTCATTTTCGTTGTCCTCTCGGGTTGGACCTTGAAGGAGGAAAAATGCCAGATTTCTTGGACTGTCTTTGGTAGGCACTGGCGAGACACTGAGGGTTTCTGAAGTTGGAGTAACATGATCTGATAATTACAGCAAGACTGGAGTTGATAAGAGAGACTGATTAGACTCATCAAAGGATGGAGTAGGCCAGGCGTGGTGGCTCAATCCTGTAACCCGGCACTTTGGGAGGCCAAGGCAGCAGGATTGCTTGAGGCCAGGAGCTCAAGAGCAGCCTGGGCAACATAGCAAGACCTCATCTCTACAAAAATAAAAGAAAAAAATCAGCCCAGTTTAGTGGCATGTGCCTGTAGTCCCAGCTACTCAGGAGACTGAGGTAGAATTGCCTGTGCCCAGCAGGTTGAGGTTGCGGCAGCTTGCCACTGCACTCCAGCCTAAGGGACAGAGTGAGACTCTCCAACTCAAAAAGAAAAAAAAAAGATGGAGCAACCTTGATGATAAAACCATTCCTACTTCTTTGTCTTTTTCATAGCAAATAACCTTCATACATCCTCGTTGTACATCTAGAAATGCAGGTACCATTTTTGATGACTCCCTCCATTGCCCTTGATATCCAGTCAACATCAAGCCCTCTTGTACTTGAATACCCCTGTGCCCTTCCCTCTCTGTTGTGGGCTTGGTTTAGACCATCATATCTCACTGCCTGCTTTAATCTATATCTTCCACTACAGCCAAAGAGATGGAGAAGACACGATTCGTTGAAATAATTTGCCATTTTTCAGAGTCGAAAATGCTTTCCATCAGGGAATATTTTGTTTTGTTTTTTCCCTGTAGGAAAACAGAGACTCACAAGAAGTATGGGCAGTATGATCTTGACAACAGGCTATAGTTTTGTTTTTTCCCCAGCCAGGGATCGTGGCCATTTAGGGATTCCATAGAATCAACCAAACAATTATTTGTTCAGCTTTCTAAAAAGTGAGTCAGCAGTTCTTTAAGATCCCCAACTCCACCGTTCTCAGTTTAGGAAAGAACTTGGCTTTCAGAAGTTTTACCAAAAGGAAAATTTCATTATTTAGCTATTTGGGGTTATGGACAAACTTTCTATTATCATAAAAATGTGTGTTGAGAAAGGTATGCCTGAGTTGTAGGTGAAGGATAGCAAGGAAGATTCTAGTCAGAGAAATTCTCCTAGATTCTGAAGAGAAGTTATCTTTTCTAGTCTGCTCTGATGGTGAGAGAAG
Source organism: Carlito syrichta (assembly GCF_000164805.1). Taxonomy (NCBI): domain Eukaryota; kingdom Metazoa; phylum Chordata; class Mammalia; order Primates; family Tarsiidae; genus Carlito; species Carlito syrichta. The sequence continues at coordinate 452,979 of NW_007258971.1, read as the reverse complement.
CAGCAGCCAGCAATTGTGCCGAGTAGGACACACACGATCCCATTAGCTCTAGGAGGTGGTTACTATCACCAGCACAATTTTACAAAGAAGAATGCTTAGATAACTTGCTGACAATGCTAGATCTGGTAAGTGGGAAGTCAGGATTCAAACTCAGGACACAAGAACCTGTGTTCTTGAGTGTGATTCCCCATTACTTTGACATGGGTGTTGCTTTCAATAGAAAACCCATTTGAGACGGGTTTTCCCATTCTATAGATATGACTACAGAGGTTCTGAGAGTTTAAAACTTGTCCAGTGTCACCCAGTCAGTGGAAAGGCTAATTGAAACTCATACTTGGCTACTTCCCAAGTCCTGAGTTTCCTGTGATGCCGTCCGAGAGAGCATTGGTTTATCATAGGTGCAGACAATGGTAAGTTCGGGAGTGACTGCATTGCTGGCAATAATCATGAAACCACATTTTCAGAACTTTACAGTGTCACTTATATGCTTAGCAAATATTGTTAAAATGAGGTTCTGGCCAATACAATGTCAGGCTTGCTAGTATAAATTGGTCAGGAGGGTGAGGGCGACTCCAACACTTGATTTGGCCACAGTCACCACATCGGATTCACTCTCAGTCCTCACCAAGATGAAGGGCTCTGTTTTCGCTCTATTTCTATTCTCTGCCCTATTTGCCATCTCAGAAGTGAGGAGCAAGGAGTCTGTGAAGCTCTGTGGGCTAGAATATGTCAGAACAGTCATCTACATCTGTGCTAGCTCCAGGTGGAGACGAGACCAGGAGGGTGTCCCTCAAAGACAGCAAGGTAACTTCACATACATCTCCTTTGCTTCTCTTTCATGTGTCTCTTTTTTCCAAATGGTTTGTTTTGTTTTGTTTTTCGAGTCAAGGTTTTACTCCGTCGCCCAGGCTGGAGTGCGATGACATGATCATGGCTCACTGAAGCCTCAATCTCCTGGGCTCAGGCGATCCTTCTGCCTCAGCCTCCCAAGTAGCTGGGGCTACAGGCACATACCACCATGCCTGCCTATTCTTTTGATTTTTCTTTTTCTTCTTCTTTTTTTTTTTTTTTTTTGTAGAGTAGAGATCTCACTATGTTGCCCAGGCTGGTCTCGAACTTCTGGGCTAAAGCAGTCCTCCCGTCTTGGCCTCCCAAAATGCTGGGATTACAGGTGTGAGCTACTATTTCCAGCCCATGTCTTTATTTTTCAATTCAACTAACTGAGAAGTTTGGAATTATTTCTGCTAATCTTATGTTAAAGTATGAGGTAAAATTTATTTAAAATTATATTTTAAAATTATTTTATTTTAAAAAAGTATATATATTATTGAGTATGATATATTGTTTTGAAATATGTACATATTTGTGAAATGACCAAATCAAGCTAACATATGCATTGCCACATGCGCTTCTCATATTTTTGTGATGAGGACCCTTTACATCTGCTGTTAGCAACTTCCAAGATAGTCACCATGGTGGGCACTAGATCTCTGGAGTTGATTCCCCCTGTCTAACTGAAATTTTGTACCCTGGACCAAGATCTTCCGGCTACTCCTACCCTCCTCCCTCGACCCAGCCTCAGAGAACCATCGTTCTCCGCTCTACTTTTTTGAGTTTGACTTTTTAGATTCTGCATATAAGTGAGATCATGCTGTATTTGTCTTTCTGTGCCTTGCTTGCAATTCTATTTAATAATTAGTTATATTTGCTATGTTTTGCAACAAAAAGTTAGAAAAGTAGGGTTATGTGATAGAGGTTGCAACCTCATATATGATTGTTAAGGTTTCACTTTAATTTTAAAATAATGCTGGTAAACAAAGTATCTTAGAAAATGACCCACAGTCATTTGGGTGGGTTAATGTCTTTATTTGGGTGGGCTAATGTCTTTTAAAAAAATCATGAACTTATTACCATTACCACTTTAATATTGAAGTTCATATGACTAGATGTTAAAAATAAAAAGAATTTTTAATTTTAAGAGAGTAAGTATAATTTATCAGGATTTATAGCAATCTCTAGAGTAGCAAACCAAAACGCACTAGAAATAAAATACATTTGGAATCTCTCTGAACACATAGGACAGTGAAATGAATGTTTGTGAAGGCCATCTCAGAATTTCTGACACCACTGAAATCATAAGACTGTCTACTAAATCTTTCACAGGTTTTCAGAGTGTTTTCCTATGGGGTATTCATCTGATCGATTGCTGGTTCACCAACCAGCATTCATTCACCTAGTTTTTCTTGGTCATACTGGTGTCTTAGGGCACTGGCAAGCATGTTTGAATTAAATGGAAGCAAGAGATGCACTTTCATGTGAACCTTGGGAACAATGCTCAGATCAAAGCTGTGGGGCTCACTTTCCATTTTCAGATATAGAGGTCTAGGTCTCCACTTCCCTTCCTTACTGACGAGCTTAGCAAGTCATGTATAGGGTTGTCTTTTGTATATGGCACATGACTGATGACTTTGGAAGCTGCGGGCCATCAGGCAGAGGTAGCCCGCTAAAGAAGTCACGTCCTGACCAGCCAAATGACAGTGGGTGCACTCCTCCTCACATAAAAGCTTCCTCCTCTGTAAAATGAGGCGAGTAAAAATGACTGAGCTCGTCCCAGAGTGTCTGTTCTCCCTAAAACCAGACCCACGTTTAGAAAAAATTACATGTAGGAGTCTGTTTCATTTCAGAAATCCATTTCCCCAAGGAGATTGTGGTTGTTGCCTTCTCCTGCAGCCTCTCTAACAGGATGTGTTTTTTTTCTCATCTGTCCAGCTGAGAAAGGAAACTCCCTCTGGCTTCTGAATAAACATGGAGTTTCTGAGGAAAACACAGCACAAAACCATCCAACAATGGGTGTCTCCTTGGAAGAACGCCTTCAGGGTGGACAGTTGAAGCATTCAGTGATGGCAAGACAAGATTTGCGAACTTTGTGCTGCACCGATGGCTGTTCCATGACCGACTTGAGTGCTCTTTGCTGAGGCAGGAGCAGATACCCAGTGGGTGGCCAAGCTTGAGCACAGGTTTAATGGCATGTTCACTGCCTGACATAACACCTACACTGTGTTACTAAAATGGTGGCTTTGGGGTAGGCAGTCCTTCTTTTCTGAAATGTGTGCGTGAATGATTATAACCACACAGTCAAGTCTGTTTTCTCCTTTTGCCAAGGTGAGTGCACTTTTGTTTTTTACCCCTTTTTTTTTTTTTTTTTTTTTTTTAGTTGGAATCTCACTCTGTCACCCAGGCTGGAGTGCAGTGGCATGGTCATAGCCACTACAGCTTCGACTTGCTGGATTCTGGCAATCCTTCCGCCTCAGCCTTCCAAGTAACTGGAACTACGGGCGCCACCACCATGCCCAGCTAATTTTTTTTTTTTTTTGATTTATTATAGAGACATGGTCTTACCAAGTTGCCCGGGCTGGTCTCGAACCCCTGGACTCAGGCAATCCTCTCACCTTGGCCCCCCAAAGTGCTGGAATTACAGGCTTGATCCACTGTGCTAGGCTTATTCTTTTCAAATTCTAACTATTACTTTGAAATTTCACATGCTGTGCAAAATTTCAATAAAAATCCTAGAAACAAAATTCACTGTGATTTTTTTTTCCTCTTAAAAAATTGTAAATAATTTTTAACAGTAAACAGAAAACGCTGGTGGTAGGAAAATCTAGAAAATGTACATAAAGAGAAAATAAAAAGTCAGCTGTTAACTCATCATCCAGAAATAACTATTCATCCTTAACTTCTGTGTTATTGTGCATTATTACTGAAAATGTCAACATTGATTCGTAGTCAAATATCAGACTCTAAACAAAGTGCTCTTCTCAGAGCCCCTCAGAGTTCTCAGTACATGTTTCCTCCTATCATGCAGCCCTCCAACATTTCCTGTTTGAGAATAGCTGGGGGCAGATATGTATCAGTCGAGTATCAGCTGAAACCCAGAGCATGTTTAAAGAATGAGCTTCTTTTGTAGTCAAGGCCACCTTGGTATTGATCTTTCTACTGCTTTCTATTCTCATTCTGGAAGTTGAGAAACAAAGACCCAGATAATCAAGTCATTGTGATGCAATGGGATATCTTCCCAGATGAAAAGACAAAAGACAGAGGAAGGATATCACTAAATGGATCTTTTCTTTTTTTTTTGTCAGAGTCTCATTCCTCACCATGACTGTAGTGCAGTGGCCTGCTCACGGCCACCCCAGTGTCCACCGGCTAGACTCAGGCGATCCCGCCTCAACCTTCCAAGTAGCCAGAACCACAGGCCCACGCTGCCACATCCAGCTAATTTTTTGATTTATTGTAGAGACAAGGTCTCACCATGTTGCCCAGGCTGGTCTCGAATCCCCAGGCTCAGGTCATCCTCTCACCTTGGCCTCCCAAAGTGCTGGGATTACAGGCTTGAGCAACTGCACCCAGCCACTCTTTTCTTAAATAAGTCCTGTAGCCACTTTTTTGGGGAGTGGAGGGGAGGGGATAATGTATGCTAAGGTTAGGGAATGCAAATGTTGTGGGAAAACAGAGAGACCATGACACTGAGGCTATCTTAGGAAGTAATGGTTGATCAGCACCAACACGACTCAGCGGGCTGATGCTCCAAGGCTGAGCAACCTGGAGAAAGAGGAGAGAGGTTTTATCTGTTAGTTTAGGTAAGAGACGGGGTTAGGTTGTATGGTTATACATTTTTCTTTGGAATTTGCAAGGTGGTCAAAGAACAAATTGTCTCCAGGGTATACATGACAGGCAGGGGTTGTAAACTGATAACGTCACAAAGAGAGGATGCAAGGGTAAGGTTGTGAACCACTTACTGTCTTGCATTTCCAGGAAAGTGGCCTGTGGCTATTTGGATTTCTGACACCCCATGTCTAGCAGGTTTGGAGGTTGCAGGCTGATTTTTTTAAAAGGAATAATTTTAGCTGTTTTTAAGTTGTCTCTGCCACATTCCCCCCTTTGATGCTCGGTCCTTCATGGGTCAAGAGCATCATCTTCAATTTGGAGCATTAACATTATGTGGGCTGCAGTTTTTTGTTCAACTGTTTCCACAGACTTAGAGATGGAGTTCATAATCACTGGGGCTATGCAAGGGAGGGTAAGATGGGATCCCAACAATAGGATTTCAGATACAATAATGTACTTAAATCCTCCCAGACCTGAGAACATGTTTTTAAACCATTGCCAATTTTTACACCAAGAGTCATTTTTATATTGGGACATGGGCAAGCTTTCTAATATAAGAAAGAACAGAAATGCTAGTGAGACCTTTTTCCAACATGTCCAATTTGCGGGGATCAACTCTGTCAATTTTATAGCAAATAACGGCAGTCCTATTGCAAATAAAACGACAAACAGTATAGCAATTGGCAAATACAAAGGCTGACAAAGGAAACAATGGCTTATCAGTGAGATCCATTGAGTTCTTCAACTTCTGCTGGTGTGTAGATCAGCCAGCATCCGGTGTGTGACTGAAGCAAGGCCGATGGATCCTCAAACTTCAGCTGTGTGTAGACTAGCCAGCGGAGACTAGCTAGTCCCGGATTGGCTAGAGCAGGACTTGGGGAATCCACTTCGGGTTTTCCATCAGCCTCGGTGACTTTCTGGAGGGTCAGCCGACAGGGAGCTGACGGATTTGTTGTGCATTCCCAGTCCTGGGGGGCAGGTAAGTCTGCTGTAATGAATCCAGAAAATTATTTCGGCTACTTTGACTGAAGTTGGGGCAGACAAAAGGACAGTAAATGTGCCCCTCCAGGGAGGTTTTAGAGACTGTACACTCAATTTTTTTATCCTTACCATATCACCTGGTTTAAAACAATGGGTGTCGGCAGTTAAACTAATTGGTAACCGTTCTCTGACTTGATGTTGGACGGCATTTAAGGCTGAACCTAAGGTTTGCATTTGTTGTTTCAAAGTAAGATTTCCTAACTCCTTTAAGTATGTCCTTAAGAGGAGCGGGTGGGCGCCCATAAAGGATTTCAAAAGGCAGGAAACCTGTTTGTTTTGTGGGACTAGACCTCACCCTTAGAAGGACTATTGACAGAAGCTGGACCCAGCCTAAATGAGTTTCTTGCTCTGTGGCTGAACTCCTTTTTATAGCAGCCTCCCATCACCCCCCTTTGTGGCTTCATAGTGGGGTTTTGCCATGATGGAGAAGTCAGGTATCCAAATTCTACAGAACCCCACAGCCCTCAAAAACTCCTGGATTTGATGTCGAGTAATTGGGACCGGTACGGAACACACTGCCTGTTTCCTTAATGGGCCATTGCTGCAACTAATTAGTTAGGTCATTACTATTAGCTGTTCAACTTCCCACTCTGAACTCTTGAATGTACAGATCTAAATGCTTCCAGTCAGTCCCCTGAAGGGATAAGACCGGTTAGGGAAGCCCAGAGGCTCTTGAGACTAGAAGTTGCCCACAAATCCAACAATTTGGGTGATAGAATGTACTAGCATAGGAATAGGCCCACTCTAAATACACATTTAATAAGAGTTATTTTGTTGCTTAAATAGCAGCTTCAAAGTCCTATCCTAGCTCTACTGTCCGCTGAGGCTGTTGCTCTGGTTTGGAAACAGGGCCTCTCTGTTCAGGCGTACACTTTTCTACTCAGTAATGGTGTGTCCAAGGCCTGATGTTTGCAGCGTTTAATGCAGTAGATAAGTAATGACTAGGATGCCATAGGGTCCCTTCCTCTTTTCTTGACGCCGCTGGTTGGGTCCTTTCTCTCTCCAATCTTTTAGCAGCACTTGTTCCCCTGGCTGGAAGGGATGTCTGGGTTCTCCATGGCCCAGGAAGTTCCTAAGGGAAGCAAGGTTATGAATTGTGATGAAAATTTGTCCCAGATGGACAACATATTCCCTTATGAGCTCCTATGTCTGCGGCCCCATTTTCTTCAGAGGTGCAGGGAAAAGACCTACCATAAACAATTTTAAAGTTGCTTAAATCTATCCCATTTCAGGGACTGACTCAGATGCTGAGCAATGCAATACCAAATGCCTATGTTCAGTTTGCTTGTGTCTCCAAAAGATTCCTAGTGATTATTATGCTAAGTTGCAAATTGAAAGATTGAACTGTCCTAGTCTTACATCTGATGGAGTTTTCTTTGGATTTGTCGAGGGGAGGGGTAGGCTGCCACTTGGCCTGCAGTAGAATGCAATTTTTAAAATGTCTAAACTCCTTCTAAAACCTACCTATGGGAAATTTATCTATCTCTTTTAGAGACCTTCGATCCCATAATCATATGGGGTGCGGAGGGGAGGAAGGTCTGTTTTCTGTAGCTTCTTCAGAGCTGACAGTGGGCGTAGTCCTGCTTAGCCAGAGATCGAAAATCTCTCCCTGTCTGGCTTGAGGCTTCCAGATGTTTCAGCAGTGGCATCGCTTGCAGGCACTGACTGGAATCCTGGCATGACCATTGTGTGCGCATGAAGTTGCTGGATTCTGGCTTAATAAAAGGAATAAGTGAGGGAAACTCCTCATTCTTCAAGAAGTAGAACAATTAAGTAAAGCCAGGTATATATTTTGACAATTTTAGGTGGTGACTGATCACCTTTTGTATAAAATCTATAAGGCCCGAGGTTGCCAGCATAACTTAAGTGATAAACCTTAATTTCTGTGGCTTTATTATAAGTACCAGCTTTGGGAGTTTTTAATGTATTTCGGGACTATAGCGGCAGCCTGACAGATTGTTTTAGACTATAATTTGAACCAGGCACTCAAGTGAATTGTATATAAAATTTGAAGAGAAATCCGAAAGTGCTTGGAGACTTGCATCTTTATTATGTCTAGATTGTTCATAGAATTCCTTTCATACATTTCTTTCCATAAACCTTCCATGTACCATCTTTGACATAGTCGTACCATTTTTTGACATGTTTGAACCTTCTATTTTTGTCCTATACTCGTCCTACTTTCAGATAACTATTTACTCCATTATAGGACAGAAATTTACCATATAAGATCCTTTCTTAGATAAAATTATTTTTTTCTTATGTTCCTTTTTTTCTTGCCAAAACCACATTTGTACACCAACAACCTTTTTATCTCTCTCCTTTGCTCTCTCTCTCTCTCTTTTTTTTAACCTTTTTATAGATAAATTTTTATAGTCATAATTTGAATTAATCTTTTAGTAACTTCTGATTAGAGGTTAGGTAAAACATTTAACTTTTGGACCACCTTCAGCTCCCACTAGAGAGCAGGTGTCAGCAGAAAGAGGTTCAGTTTGAGCACAAGGGCTAAAAACTTAGCCTTAGTATTAATCAAACAATTAATTTGGACCCCAGCTACATCCGTACAGACCCAGGGATTCTCTGGGGTGATGGCAAACAGAGTGCTGGGCTGGGCCGTGACCCCCGGGCCCCTTCAGTTAGTTGCCATCATCACTGAGCTAGGTGTTCCCCTCCCCTTTGGGAGAGGTTGCACTGGCTCTTCCAGTGGCCTTTTAGTCCAGATATTGGACGAGGTCCTGGTGGCTTAGGCCATCGAGAACAATCGGGCATCAAGTGCCCAGACTGACCACATTCATAGCAGCTGATACCGTCCCCCTTAGCAGGTCCATTCTTACCAGGTCTCTTAGGTGGCTGGAGCTTTGCCATTAGTGGCAACTGCCAATAGGTTTGTCTACTTTTCATCTCGATGGTGCTCATCCTGGAGTCTTCTTTTTTCCTTAATGTCTCAGTTGCTGAGAACTTCAGAAGTTTTTTGTAATTGGGAGTTTGGTATTCAGAGTCCTGAGTCAAGCCTCTGGAGTTGGGTATTCAGTATCCCATAGGATACAATCTTGTTTGCAAAGTAGTGAAAAAAATTTTTTAAAATACCTCTACATACGAAACTTCTGACCATTTCCCTTCATGTCCACAAAGTGAATTTAATTGCCAGATGGTATTAACGCAAAGTCTTGTTTCTTTCCAAACCTCATTATCTGCTAACTTGTAATGAGTCCAAATTTGTTTCCAAAAATGCACTAATTTTTTTATAACCACAAAATACTAATTTGCTCCAATTATTTAAAATCTGTCCCATTGGGGTGTCTGAGGATACAGATTATTACACATTTTCTTGTTCATGTTCCTTGAAAACCCAGAATTTGGCTTTGAGCACTTGTAATTTATTCCTCAAAGGAGAATTCTAAAATCAGTCAATAAATAAAACCATAAACAGCAATGCAGGTATCTCTGGGACCCTGATAGCTTCTTCCAAGTTGAGTGTCCCCAGCCCTCTCTGAAGCTTTCCTCTGCTCCAGGACCTTCCAATGATGCATTAAAAATAGTCTGGTACAAAACCCTTTTAGAGTGAACAGACCACGTGGATGTGAAATGATCTGTTTCTACTTATTTCTAATTATGAACAGGCGAATTTGTTAAAAAATTTTTATACATTACTAAATTATGTCTTAGTTGTGAAGTGTGAATAATTAGGTGAGAGTGATCAGGTCTCACTCTATGCACCACAGAGTGTGTCTTTTTATTTCACCAGTCTCTCAGGAGAAGTACCGAGCTTAGCAAGGTGACTTAATCAGTGGGAATGGCCAGTTCCCATGCCTCATTATGTCCTGCAAAGTATTCAGCATTTAAAGCTTTACAGTCTTGTAAGAGGTGTGCTAATCAGGTATAGCCAAAAGAACAAGCAGTAGTGTTATCTAGCATGACATTTTAAAGTAGGGACTTAGCATACATTACATGCCTCTAAGAGACTTCTCAACAGTTTTACAGGGACAAGCAGTAGATTACGATCTTAGGCAAGGCCTAAACCTTTAGAAACAGACTCACTTTCAACTAACCTGTCTTCTAGCGTTTGAAAACAAGCACAGTCTATTCAGTCCCTTAGGTGCCAGAGAAAGATCACACAATTATTTCCTCCAAGGTTAGCATCAACTTGTGCTGAGTTAACAAAAAGCTAAGTAGCATATAAGAGAGATTTCCATGTTTCTTTACAGGTGGATTAGAATGAACTCCTTCAGAATTCATGAAGAAGAACGCAGGCTAAGGAAGGAAGAGGGGGTGGTCCTGGGAAAGAATTCCAGATAACCAGTAGCATTTCACATACACAGCAGGCAACTTTCGCATATCCTTGACAACAAAAGACAGGGATTTGAACAGTGTTGATGGATTGAGAGAAACAAGATGTTGGAAACCAGCCAGAGAAGGTTTACGTTAGAGAATAGTGTAGACATGAAGTAGAACTGGCAAGCAATTCCTAACTCTGGATAGCACTAGATGTTCTGGGTCCATACGTGCTGCTTGTGGAGGGACCTCCTGTCGGTTGTGGGCCCACCAGTCACCTCCCTGCCTCTTACGTGTCTCAGTTTTCCCTCTGGGTGCTGAGAGCACTCAAGGGCCCCAGGGCACTGGGTGACCAGTCCTTATGGGCACCCCTGGATGGGGCAACCCTCAGGAACACAGAGAGACCCTTTCAGCTTCCAGGCGTTTTGTCTCTAGGAGCTTTTCCAACCCTCCAGTCACCATTTCCAGGGTCTGGCGTGGATTCAGGTCTGCTGAGTGGACCAAACCTGGAGCCTTCCGGAGCCCACAGAGTACTTTATAGTTGACTAGAGTGGAGAGGTCCCTATAAGGCCCTGACACATCATAGGAGTTGATCCCTGACACATTCGCAAGTCCCTCAGTCACCCAAGGGAGTCTGCTTGCACAGACCAAAGGGAAGAGTGCCTCTTATCTTCGACCCAGACTGGAGTCTGGGTTCATAAGGGTGGAACTCCCTAGTCTCCTGGGGGCTTTTGCCACCTACTTAAATACTACACAATAAAGGGAGACAGCAACACTTAGGAAAACATAAAATGGCATAAAGAAACACGCCTGATCAAGTTCTTAAAATATGACATGTCCCATTAAACAATGCATAATAAACTAGCCAGCTTTTTTTTAAGCAAATTCAAAGATGACAGACACACACAAATAAGGGAACGAGAGGTGTGGAAAACTTGTTTCATTCTCCTCCAGTCATACTCCTCACAGAGATATTTCAGACACCTCTTAGCAATTGGCAGGTTGGTACAAACCCCCAACCCGGACCAAACCTATGTGGAACTCTTCCACTGTCCATCTCATTCACATACAATCATACAGCACATTCTCCAACCTTCCACCCTAATCCTAGGAGTCAATCATTTCGTTTTGAGACAGTGTTTCCTTCCACTGCCTTTCAGCCCCTTCCTTCAGACGAGACTACTCGTGGATTCCGGGAGGTGATCAAGCTCCCCTTCTGCAATCTTCTGGCAGGTCTATGCGAAGGCCCTTATTCCTACCCTTTCTGTCGGGCGGTGTCCTCACACCAGTTCCTGGCCTCTTTTCAGGTTCCTGTGCTTTCGGGATCTGAGCCTCAGTGCGCTGGGAAGGGCCTCCCTCCTATGCACCAGGTGGGATTGCCTCTCCCGTCATCCTGGAGGTCGTACCCCAATGACAAAGGAGGTGGAACATACAGTCTCCAAACTCTCCCTTTCCTGGCCAACGCACCAAGCACTGTTGCGGGAAAACAGAGAGACCATGGCACCAAGGCTATCTTAGGAAGTAGTGGTTTATTAGTGCCGGCGTGACTCAGCAGGCTAAAGCTCCAAGGTTGAGCAACCTGGAGAAAGAAGAGACGGGTTTTATCTGTTAGTTTAGGTAAGGGAAGGGGTCGGGTTGTATGGCTATGCATTTTTCGTTGGAATTTGCCAGGAGGTCAAAGAACAAATTGTCTCCAGGGTATACATGACAGGCAGGGGTTGTAAACCAGTAACTTAACAAAGAGCAGGTGTGGGGGGAAAGTTGTGAATCGATTACTATCTTGCATTTCCAGGAAAGCGACCTGTGGCTATTTGGACTTCCCACGCCCCATGTGCAGCAGGTTTGGAGCTTGCAGGTTGATTTTTTAAAAAGGAATAACTGTAACTGTTTTTAGCCCCTCACTGCCACACAAACATTCCAGAGAAATGTAAAATAAAACAAAGCCTCACTCTCCTTTATTTGATTCTATAGTAATAACATGACCCTCATTAGGAATTTCTTATAATTTCTGCCAGAAATAAAAATCATGTTTATACTAAATTTATGTAGAATAGCTGCAAATATAGCTATATAGATTGATTTATCTAGCACTCCTCTCTCTCTCTTTCTCTCTCTGTCCCTCTCTTCCTCCCTCCTTCCCCACAGCAGACTTAACTGTCCACCAAAAATTATTTCTTTTCCTCTTCATCTTGTGCACACAGTTCAACTATATTTCTCAGCCTCCTTTGTGGTTATGTGGTCACATGACTGAGTTCCAGACAACTGAGTATAAGTACTAGTGATATGTACACTTCTAAGACAAGTTTGTAAAATCTCTCATCCTCTCCCTGAACTTTGCAAGCAATAACCTTTGAGTTGTTTTATGTTTGAGTCTATTTTTAAAGGAGTTGACCTACTCTAGTACATCTACTGAATCTATCATTCTATTTTAAACAAAAGTGATCATACATCATGTCTTGCAACTCATTATTTTATTTAATGTATCTTTATTCCAATAACATCTTAGTACATGTATTTTAAATGTAAACATATTAAGGGATTACCATCTAAAAAGTTTGCATTAATTCACTTTACTACTAAAAATTTATGAGTGTGCCTATTTCTCTGCATTCTCACCAGTCCATGAAGTTGTTTGTACTTGCAAAGCTTTGCATTTCTTTCTTTCTTTCTTTCTTTCTTTCTTTCTTTCTTTCTTTCTTTCTTTCTTTCTTTCTTTCTTTCTTTCTTTTTTGAGTTGGAGTCTCACTCCGTTACTCAGGCTGGAGTGCAGTGGTACACTCATGTCCACCCCAGCGTCAACCTGCTGGGTGCCGGTGATCCTTCTGCCTCACTGGAACTACAGGCAAGCACTACCATGCTCAGCTAATTTATTGATTTATTGTAGAGATGAGGTCTTGACAAGTTGCCTGGGTTGGTTTTGAACCCGTGAGCTCAGGTAATCCACTCACCTCAGCCTCTTAAAGTGCTGGGATGACAGACTGAGCCACTAAGCCTGGCCTGCATTTATTATAGGTAAACTACTGTTAGGCTGGCGAGCTGGTGCAGTGGAACTAAAGGAAAGATTTGTAATAGGCAAGCGAAAGGTTTATTCAACTTTCAAGAGAGAAAGAGGACCAACACAGAGGACAGTGTGGGGTTAAGTAAAGGTAACTGGACTATTTAAGGTTTCTTTAAGGAAGGGAGAAGGGTGTCTTCAGCAAGTGCATTTTTGACTATAGATAACACAGGTATGGTCATCAGGACAATGCATCTGGTAATTCCAGGTGGCCCAGTCACACTGATCACAAAGGGCTGATCACAGTAGATTAGGTCAGTTTGGCCCTTTATGGCAGGAAGACAGATACTTTGAATATAAGGGTAATTAGTAAAAAGCATGCTTAGGGGTTTCAAGACAATTATCAGTAACTGCTTCTGGGAAACCGGTTTTGTTTTTTTGTTTAACGATTATAAAGTGGGTTAAAGTAAGCTGCTGAAAAAGCATAACAAAACTAAGCAATGTTACAATGGCTGCCACTCTGACTAAAGTTATTCCATTTTGGCTTTTCACCCTTTCAAATACTAAATATCATTTTCTATTTAATTTGCATCAGCTTGACTATGGAGGGATCACCTTTTATATTTACTGACCGCTTGTATTTTCTCTTCTGCAAATTGAGCAGTCTTTAACTATTTTTCTATTCATAATAGTTTTAAAATATATTTTCAAAGCTATATTAAGAATATTAACTTTTTGATTGTCACGTAAGTAAAATATTTTCCCCCAGTCTCTTATCTTGGCTTATTTAGAGTGTCTTTGGACACACACAGTCTGTCTTTTTCGTTATGGCTTCTGGATTTCCTGCTTTGCTTAGTGTTAGGGCATGGAAAGGGTGAGGGTGGATGAATGGAGAGGAAGAGGTGAGGGGAGGCGCAGCACCATGGAGCCGGCAAGTCAGAGGTGCGCGCTGGCAACCCAGAGATTCGAGTAAATGCAAAGCATTGCAACACACAAAGAGGTGAGAGAAGATGAGATTTATTTAAGAAAGCTTCACCCCACCCCACAGACAGGGAGCAGGCCTACACTCTAGGTGAGTGTGGCATCATAGCCCCCCAAAGCCCTGGCTTAAATCCTTTTCCTTGGTGATGTTGCACGTGACTGCCGTGACTTCCTTATCGATCACCTGTGGATGTCTTGGAGAACCTGTGACCCAGAGACCCACTAATGTCTACCCACATGATCATAGCCCCTAGAGAAGGGTGTGACAAGGATTCACATGCTCCTGCACCTTCCCGAACGACATTCCTTAGAGCTAATGGAGGGTGTACCTCCCCTTGTCTCCTAGGCATTCCCAGTGGGTAGCTTCGGGGGATCCTCGGCTTCCAATTTACTGGAAGATCGAATCCCTACCTGCTCTCCCTCTGAGCGGAGATAACTTTTGTAATTACAAGTTTCACGACTTTTACGATCCTTACCCAATGCATGTCTTAGGCCTTGTAAATTCCCTTTACTCTAGGCAAGCTTGATTGCCGCTATGAGATACCTCTGATACCTGGCACCAGGAAGTCTGTTTCTGAAAAGACAAAGTCGGCAGAGTTAATTTTACCTACAGTGTGCATTTCTCCAAAAGCATAGCTTCTACTTTCTCATCATGGTATTAAGATTTAGGAAGAAGGGTAAAACAATGCATTTCCTGCTTTTGGCCTGTCCTTTCACTTAGCAAGATTTCCTTATTGTCAAGTTGTACAAAATTTTCCCATAAATAATTTGATTTTCCCATATATTTTACTCTAATAATTTTATAGTTTATGCTTTATATTTATATCTAATACATGTCATATTTATTTTTGCATATTGTGAAGTGCTTAATTTTTATTTTCTTCCAGATGGATAGCAAATTTTGCCTGCATCATTCATTAAATGATTTTTTTCTCATGGAAATTTCATGTCACTACAGTCATGTATTATTTCCTGAGAGGAGGAACCCCCAGAAACTTAGAATGAACTTAGTTTACATTTTGCCTCAGCATAGCCATTTTTGCTTAGACTGACACAGTTTGAATCTAGCATAAGTTAGATGTAGATAGGTACATTTCCAATAGGCAGATTTTAGGAAGTGTCCAGACATTTTACTGCAGGCCAAACTGGCAGCCCACCCCACCTCCTCCGCAAATCTGCCTCAGATGCAAGACAAGGACAGCCCAATCTTTCAACTCATGGTTTAGCATAATCATCTCTAAGAAACTTTCAGGCCCCTTAGCTGGCTGAAGTCATAGAACTGATAATAAAATTACCCTTTTGCTAAAGAGCTTGTGGATTGGAAACACCTAGCAGGTGTCTTGCAGGAAAACTCCTTCCCTTTGTCTCCTCCCCTTGTCTCCTCCCATCTAGCCCACCATCATGGCAGCAATCATGTGACTCACCTGCCCATCTGCCTGCTGTCCATCACCTGGTGTCAGTACCTGCGCTTACCTGTCCCTTAGTGATGACACGGAGCAGACCACCACCCAATCACCTTAATGACCTTCCACCATCCAAGGGAAGGATTAAAAGGACTCAACAACAAGCAACTATTCGCCATAGTCTTGCTAAGCTATGGTGTGGCCATGTGCTCTTTGAGCTACGGCCAGGCCATGTTTCCTGGCTTTGGCACCCTCCCCTACCTTGGGAAGGTGAATTTCCTCTTCCTCTCTCTTTCTAATTGGCTTTCTAAATAAACTATATTTTAAAATTTAACTTCTGTGCAATTCTTTGCATCTTTCTCGTGGCACCGGATTGCATACCAGACACCCACACCCCCAGTAGGCCTGAACTAACGTTTTTGGAGGTCCCTAACACTTCCATTACACTTAGAACTATTATAGGTTCTCTATTCTGTTCACTGATATATTTATCCTGATTTGATCCTATTCTATTTGACTGCAATAGCTTTCTGGTAAATTTTAATCCTAGTGAGAAAAGTTGCCTATCACTATAGCTTTTCTTCTGTAATCTTCATGACTGGTATGAAATGTATATTCTTCCATATAGATTTTATGATCATGCTATTCTGTACCAAAAAAATCTCATTGGAATTATGATTTGAAATTGCATTGCACTTATACAAATATAAGAAATATTTACATTCTATGATGCTAAGAATTGCATTTAGATTATACTATGATAACATAGTATCTTGTTTTTAAATAACTTCTAATAGCTTGACTTGTATTATACCTTTTAATTTAAATCTATACCTAAATTTCTTGCTACTGTCTCCGTGTGTGGCAGGCTGGGTATGGCCAGAGTCACAGGGGTGAAAGTATTTACCGAGACAGTTATGAATTAAGAAAGGGAGTGGGCGGGACAGCAGCGAGAGTGTCCGCTGTCTACAAAGAGGCACCGCCAGAGGGGTGTTTTTATAAGAGGGGTCTGGTGTGGGCCAGGAGGTATTGTCTTTGGGGTGGTCTAGGAAAGGAAATTTCCAGAGGTTTGTGAAGCAGCTGATTGGTGATGGCATTTTGCCTCTTCACTAATAAGGATAGCTAGCAGCAGTAGTTGACTGCCTTTTTGTCTGTCCTGGACCCAGGAACTAACATGAGTTGTGAACTACTTTCTTTGTTGGCTGTGGAACCAGCAGCAAATATTTTGCAGCTGGCACTCCAGCCTTTCCAGCTCCTTGCTGTTATCAGGAAGTTTCTTTGCAGATTTTTATCTTGAGGTCCCTTTCCTTAATATAATTTACCAGATTTACTCAACCCATGCTGGCCCAATCGGGCCTCATGTTCCTCCACAAGCATGAATGAGAAATTTCTTTCTGCTTGTTGCAGAACACAGACATGTTCATTTTTGTAGCACATAGAAAAATCTTGATTTTTGTATACTCATCTCCGGGCACTTTGTCAAGTAAACTTATTAAATGTAATAGCTGCTTTTCTAGCCCATTTTGGGTTTTTAGGTATGCAATACTATAATCTACAAGTAAAAAGGTACATCTTTCTCTTCTTTTCCAATATTTAAGCTGATTGTTTCAAGCTCTTGTCTTATTTCATTACTCTCATTATTTAAGAATTATTTACGGGGAGAGTGATGTGCCAGGCACTTTCCTGGGGGCTAAAGATCCAGCTGTGAATAAAACCAAGTGCACATTCTTGTGGAGGGAAAATATCACAGGAGAAATATCAGATAATGACGGATGCCAAGAAGAAAATAACCGTGGAAGGGGGCTAGGAAGGCTTGGGTGGGGACAGGAAACGGATGGAGCTTGAGGCAGCGTGGCGGGAAGACAGACTGGGAAGGTGACCATTGAAGAGTCGTAGTGATAGTGATGATGGCAGGCATCTTTCCCATGTCCCTAATTGGAATGGAGATGGCTTCAGCAGTCACGACTCAGTACTGTCACAGCCTGACAGAACAACCAAACTGAGGCGACCGTTACAATGGACTCAGAGTTTAATATAGCAAAGCAGCTGAACAAGAAGGGAAGGAAAAAGGACTCAAATCCGCCTCCACAAAAATTCAGAAGATAGGGTTTTTTTCTTTTTCTCAGTTGGAGTCTCCTCTGTCCTCCAGGCTGGAGTGCAGTGGCATACTCACACTACCACAGCCTGGACCTGCTGAGCTCGGGCGAACCTTCTGCCTCAGTCTTTCAAGTAGCTGGAACTACAGGTGTGTGCCACCATGCTCGACTGATTTTTTTTTTTTTTACTTTTTGTAGAGATGCGGTCTCATCAAGTTGCCCAGGCTGGTCTTGAACGCCCGGGCTCAAGCAGTCCTCCTGCTTCAGCCTCCCAAAGTGTTGGGATTACAGATGTGAGCCACTGCACCCAGCCATGATAGGTTTCTCTAGGGAATTTGGAGGCCAGAGGGACAGGGCTTGTTGACTGTTGGTGATGCCATGTGGGAGGGTTGAGACTTCGTCCCATTGCAGAGCCAATTTCTGGGAGACGCATCACAGACTGACTTCCTGGTGTTCTGGGCCTGGGTGTCTGAAAATTAACTCGAATACCATGCTTAGGTTTTTTAACAGACATTTTCTATAAAATAAGTCCATGACCATCAGCTGCTGCTCGCTGGGCAGGAGTCCCTGGAGCTGGAAACCTCTTTGTCCTTCAAGTGGGCTTTTGTCCTCAAGCAGTTCTCAGTCCCTTGTTTAGGAAAGAACATGTTGGTCAGCTTTACCCCTCCCCCAGGGGTCAGCACAAGAAGAAAATTTTATTATACAGGCAGTTTCAGTATGACATCTGTTAGTTAAAATAGAAATAAAACAACAAGTCATAGTCTATGCTATTCATTATATATGTGTGTATTATGTGTGTTTATATGTATAATATTCTTAATCATCTAAAGAGGTTTATTTTATTACATATTGCTTAAGGACTTACTTTGTTAGAATGTCTTCTAAATTTTATTAAATGCATATTAAATATTATCATATTATGTTTTTCTCTTTAGTTAACATGCAGAATTATGTTGATAGTCTTTCTTTTTTTGGAGTTGGGGGTCTCATTCTGATGCCCAGGCTGCAGTGCAGTGGCACTTGAGGCTCACCACAGCCTCGACTTCCTGGCCTCAGGAGATCCTTCTGCCTCAGCCACCTGAGTAGGTGGGACTACAGGCCGGTGCCGACTAATTTTTACAATTTTTTGTAGAGAGGAGATCTCACTTTGTTGCCCAGGCTGGTTTTGACCTCATGGGCTCAAGTAATCTTCCCACCTTGGCCTCCCAAATTGCTGGGTTTACAGATGTGAGCCACCATACCCAGCCAGTAGTCTTTCTTATGTTGAAATTTCTCTGTATTCTCAGAATAAATCTCCTTGATCATTGCATAACATTCTTTTAATATTCAGAAGGATTGCATTTGTTAGCATTATATTTAAAATTTGTGTATCATGTTGACAAGTAAAACTGACCCCTATATGTTTTGGCAATAAAGATTATTCTAGCTTTAGAAAATGAAGGCATTATCTATCTGTTCTTCAAAAATTTGGAAACAAAAAGCTGTAATGGTATATTTAGACTGGTGACTTAAAAAAATTAACTGGATTATAATAAACATACATTCGTGTGCATTACTTTTAAGTAAGTTTTTACTTATTTGTACACAAATGAGTTGCTGGGATTGAAACCCCTATATAAAACTACCTTCATATGCTGACCCCTGGGGGAGGGGCAAAGCTAACCAACATGTTCTTTCCTAAACAAGGGACCGAGAATTGCTTGAGGACAAAAACCCACTTGATGGACAAATTGTTTTCCAGCTCCAGGGACCCTGTTCCCTCCCACCTTCCTCCTAGACTGCCTCCACGATGGGCTGGCAGCCCAGTGGGCAGTAGCTGGTGGCCATGGACTTGCTTTATGGATAGCATCTGTTGTAAAACCTAAGCATGGTATTCAAGTTAATTTTCAGACACCCAGGCCCAAAACAGGAAGACAGTCTCAACACTCCCGCGTGACATCACCAACCAGTTAACAGGCCCTGTCCCTCTGCCTTCCAAGTTCCCTATAAAAACTCTATCCTCTGAATTTTTGAGGAGGTGGATTTGAGTAATTTCTCTAGCCCTTCTCGTTCAGTTGCTTTGCAATATTAAACTATTTCTCCATTGTAATGGCTGTGTCAGTTTTGTTTCTTCTGGGCAGTGGGCACAGGAACTGGTCAGGCTGTAACAGAATATTCCTAGCTATTAATAATATATTCTCTCTCTCTCTCTAACATATCATTGCATTTTTCTAACATTTTGCTTAGAATTTTATGTTACACAATTTGTGTGTAATTTTCCTTTCCTGTAATATCTTTAAGTGATTTTCATATCAGGGTTAAGCCAGCCCATAAAATGAGGTGAAATGTGGTCCCCCTTTCTCTAATTTCTGAATGTTTAAGGTTTATTTATACATACTATTTCTTAATCATTTAAAATGATTGGGCCCTTAGACGACTTTTATGTGGGATGCAAGCAAGTAATTTACCTATGTTTAAAAAAAATTCTTGGGTCAAACCTCTTCAGATCTGCTTCCACTGTGGGAGCTTTTCTGTCCTCTCAATAAATCCTGCTTTCTCAAAAAAAAATTCTTGTAGATATCCTACCAAAGTTAAGTTCTTGCTATATGATACATTTTCTTAAAGGAAATTATAAAGATAATATAATTTTATAATTAACTAACAGCACATAGCTTATTTTACTTTAGTTTCAGAATGAAACGATGGGTTTCTAAGCTTAATATTTTTTAATGGAAATCCCCCAAAATGATTTCCCAGTACCCTTAAACAAATCAGACAGTTATTCTGTCCTTTTGATAATTAGGTGATTCATCCTAATCGCTGTCTGTGGGAAGGAGTTTTCTTTTTTTGATTGCAAATGTACAGTGAAGTATAGTGCCTCCCAGACTGGTAAGACTGGTTCCTGGAGGGCCTTTCTGGGCAGGGAAATAGCCTGGTGGTGGGTGGAAAACGACACGTTTGAAGTTATATCCAGCACTAATTTTTTTTAAAAATCAGGTACCCTAGATAAGTTGGCAAGGAAAGAAATTGAGAAGAGATTGTAGGAGACTTTGATCAGATACTTAGCATATATGAGTCTTAATAAATCTTCCAGTTGAAGGTATTCGTGCATGTGATGACAAGAAGATATAAATTCTTATGGGTGCGTTGAGAGGAAAAAAATAGGTGGCAGAAAGAGAAAACATGAGAAGGAATCAAAAAAGTTCTAAGGGTGAGTTAAGACTTCTGAATGAAACAAGTATAAAAACAGGTAAAGACCACAAAGGGAGGCTACATTTAGGGATGAATAGGACTATGTAATAAATGTGAACTTGAGGAGAAATTGTCAGCATTCAAAGAAGGCAGTTGCAGATGATTAAAGGTTTGAAAGAAAAAGTCATCTACGGTATTGCATTATGGCAGTGAGCAGAAATTGCAAAAACATCTGCTCAGTTGCTCAGGAAACCGGTTTGCAGGAAAAAAATTAGAGATTGTGAGTATGCTTTGACTATGGGTCAGATATTTTATGCATACTTTCCCTTGCAGTCTTCATGACAAGAACACAAGTGCTTATAAGTGCTACCTTGGGGAGACTAAGGCTCAAGACACCAGCCACCTTGCCCAAAGTCACAGAGCGAGTCACGGCCGGAAGGTAAGGGAGATGTGTGTTTGTCAAACCCATTTTTTTTAAAAAAACAAAAGCCTAACCAAATTCCCTATATTACCTTGCCATTCGAAAGAAACAAATTCAGAAGAGAGCTTAGGTAGAATGCAGCTGGAGAAAGGTTCCTGCAGATTTTACTGTTTGTGAAAGTCATATGTTGGTGGGGATGACAGCCAGATTGCAGAGGTGAAGGAAACAGAGAAAGAGAGTAGCAGAGGAAATCAGAGATAGTGTGCATAGGCCACGCCTATATAAGAATTTTGGGAACAAAAAGGCAGAGCAGATTCTCAATAACTTTTTAATGCTGAGTTTTCTTAATGCATTTTTAAATCAAGAAAGACAGTCAAGTGATGGTTTCAACAACGAAAGTGTTCATTCTCTAGGATGGTTAGATCTAAAAGCTGTAAATACTCAACTGCTGTTTGTTAAATCATTCTCCTATATTGGATAATTCCCAAGAGTTTTGAAAAGCAGATGAGCCGAACTAGTACTTAATTTCCCAATAATCTGTTGGTCTCTGTTGGAAGAACCTTCTATTCTGTGTTTTCTTTAATTCTGTCAACAGTGACAGCATTGACACAGCCATTCCAGACACTAACAAACTTTTGAGAGAAACTTTGTTTCTTATGAAGTCTGGTAAAGAAAAAAATTATATAGGATTTTTTTTTTTTTTTTAGTAAGAAAAAAAAAGGAAGGCATCATTTAATTTTGGTTTTGAAAAAAAATGTTCTTACTGATTTCAGGTGGAAGTGTCTGGCTGACATTCCCAGAGCTAACTGACTTTTCAGTAATTTGCTATTAGTACTGACTATACTTCTGCTGATGAATATTTCAGGGAGCAGGAGGAAGATGTTAGGTCTCCATCTGGACGGCTGCCAAGGCTAAATCGCTCACCTTGACGCTGTGCTCACCTCCAGTGCCACCTTCTCACCGCCTGAGGCCGACTTTGTCTTGATATCCCATCATTAACTTCAATTCAACAAGTGTGAAGTCAGACTGTGTCTTTCTTTTCTTTTCTTTTTTGAGTTGGAGTTGCACTCGGTCACCCAGAGTGGAGTGCAGTGGCCGCTCCTGGCCCCCGCAGCCTCGTCCGGCGATCCTTCCGCCTCAACTTTCCAAGTAGCTGGAACTACAGGCGCGCGCTACCACGCCCGGCTGATTTTTTGATTTATTGTAGAGATGAGGTCTCGCTGCCCAGGCGGGTCTCGAACCTGCGGGCTCAGGCAATCCACTCACCTCAGCCTCCCAAAGGCGTGGGATTCCAGGCTGAGCCACCGAGCCCGGCTCAGACTTCGTCTTTCATTCCTCACATTCAGACTTTGTCTTTCATTCTTCACATTCTTCCTGCTGACTTCCTTATTTTTGCTAACAGGGCCAGTGATCTGGTTACCTACACTCAGACTTTCTTTTTTTTTTTTTTGAGTTGGTATCTCACTCTGTCACCCAGACTGGAGGACAGTGACACAGTCTCAGCCACTGCAACCTCAACCTGCTGGGCTCCAGCGATCCTTCCGCCTCAGCCTTCCAAGTAGCTGGAACTACAGGCACAGGCCACCATGCCCGGCTACTTTTTTGATTTACTGTAGAGACGAGGTCTCGCCAAGTTGCCCGGACTGGTCTCAAACCCCTGGGCTCAGGCAATCCTCTCGCCTGCGCCTCCCAAAGTGCTAGGATGATCCAGGCTTGAGCCACAGCACCCAGGCTACACTCAGACTTTCAGTGGCACTCATAAGCCCTCCCATGTACTGAGGGCTATCCATCTGGGATTAGGCTGTCAAGAGTTTAACAAACACATGCACTGAGTTCTCACCAAAATTCTGTGAGGTGGGTACCGCTGTTATACTTGATTTACAACAGTGATGCTGCGGTTTAGTGAAATGGGTCATTTATTTAAGGTCACTTAACTAGTACCTAGGACAGCAGGACTCAGACCTAGGTCTACAAACATCCAGAACTTGAAGCTTTCCGCCATCCTGTCATAACGTGTCACTTCTGACTCCCCCTTCCCCCTGGCCTAATTACCCAGAGCTTGTCCCTATAATATCCCACACACTGTCCTCTCCCTTCCATTTCCAATGCCACTGCCTCGTTCAGGCTTGTTACTGCTCACCCTCCCAGTGGTCTTCCAGCTCTTTTCCAACATATTTGTCTTCTTAGAGGGTCACTTAACACTTTTCATAATGAAAAGCCTTCAATTTGAGCATCATTTTCTCACCCCTACATTCACCGCGTATCCTTCCCATCTTCGTTCCAATTACTTATCTTCAGGAACACTGTGTTTCATCCAGTCTGGACTTCCTGTGCCCCTCTGTTTGTTAAACTTCTGCTCATCGCCTCCACAGTCTAGATTTTTTTTTTTTTTTGAGTTGGAGTCTTACTTTCTGTTGCCCAGGCTGGAGTGTAGTGGCACGCTCACGGTCACCATAGCTTCAACCTGCTGGGCTCAGGCGATCCTTCCGTCTCAGCCTTCCAAGTAGCTGGAATGACAGACGTATCGCCATCACACCAGGCTAGTTTTTGTGGTTTATTGTCGAGATGAGCCCTCACCAAGTTGCCCAGGCTGGTCTCGAGCACGCCGAGCTCAACAGTCCCCTCGCCTCAGCCTCCCAAAGTGCCGGGATTACAGGCTGAGCTACCGCGCCCAGCCCACAGTCTAGAATAAATTGCTGCTTCCCTCCAGAAGCCTTCTATGGCTCCCTTAATCATATAAATACATTCTGGACTTCTCTTAGGACAACATATTCTAGCCTGTCCTCTGGTCACTTGTGCCCTTCTCTTCTCAACCCTAGAGGATCCTGGTCCCTCAAATGTTGAACTGTGTGCTGCTGTTATCCGTGTAACTGGGAGTTACGTGGCACAGTGCGGTGCACACGATTCTTGCTTTAAAAGTAACAGTGAATTAAATTTTAGTGTCGGGTGCTGTCAGGATGTGTGGTTCATAAAGAACGGTACTTTAGGGACAGCTAAGGAGAGGGAGAACTGCCAGGGACGTCCAGGGTGTTTCACAGTAAAACAATTCCTTCAAATTCACAGTGTCTTTATTTTATTTTTTATTTTTATTTTTGAGTTGGAGTCCCACTCTGTCACCCAGACTGGAGTGCAGTGGCCACTCCCGGCCACCGCAGCCTCGACCTGCTGGGCTCTGGTGATCCTTCCACTTCAGCCTTCTGAGTAGCTGGAATTACAGGCATGCGCTACCACACCTGGCTGATTTTTTGATTTATTGTAGAGATGAGGTCTCGCCAAGTTGGCCAGGCGGGTCTCGAACCCACGGGCTCAGGCAATCCACTCACCTCGGCCTCCCAAAGCACGAGGATTACAGGCTGAGCCACCGAGCCCGGCCACAGTGTCTTTAAAAGAATGTATGATAAGACTCTATGTGATAACTAGCATTCTCCTGTTAGTTGCAATTAGTGGGTTTCACGGTGTATTCCCAGATGGCTATATAATTGCTAGAATTCCTCATTGACTATCTGAACTACAGTACTTGGCAACAGGCTGGTAAACTGCTTTCTCTTTTGTCTTTTAGCTGTCATCATGTTTTAAAGTTCAGATTCCCACACAGCCCAGGGCAGGTGGTAAGAAATTATCTCATGGATTAGAATTTAGAGCTCTTTAAAAGAAAAAGTCGTTTTGCAATAGACCTTCTGCACCAAAGAAGTTTCTTCATTCTGATTTATGCACGCAAAATTGTTACATGATCACCCCTGCTGTTATTCCAAGAAGGGAGAGATTTTCAAATGTATCGTGGAAATATAAAGCTTGTTAACTTGCTAACTTGTAATCTAATCCAGACCAAAACTCACTTGTGGAGACTGACAAATATTGGTTGTGATAAATTATTACACAAACATATTCCCACTGACACACCAACAGGAGAAGGTAAGGAAAATCGACAAATTCATTTTGAAAAGCCACTTGAAAAGCCAAAAGCAGCAGAAGAAATGGGATTTAAAGTATTTATTTCTACATGTCATTTTGAGGAGAAGTAAAACATCAAAACATTGTAAAATTCTGAAGCGTTGACTGTTTTTCCATTTGTGAAACTCTTTGATATGCACGACATGTCATTTTTTCCTTAAGACGATAGCATGGCTAATTTTCTCCATATGTGTACAATTTGTCTTTGACCTTTAACAAATGTCCTCCAGGCAGTCCACTTAACATCCAAGAGCAATACCACAGCCTCGTCTTACACGCACACAAAGCCTTGAAAGCTCCATAAAAATAAATGATCCGTGGTACAAGATACATCAACCAGCAGAATAATAAGCTGTTTCAGCCCAGTAAATCTCAGTGCCCATCCATTCAAGCCCTCACTGGGTCACTTTAGTATCAAATTTATATGAGCACGATGGCAAATACACATGTTTTATTTGTTAGGCTGTCAGCTATCTATTTTGTGTTAAGAGTTTGTTAGCCCAGGAAAATCTATTCAAAGGCATATCAGCAATGTATATTTAAAAGCAGTGTTTCTTTCCAAGACATGATTTTACGTGTCACAGATACATTTACTATTAAGCATCATGTATATTTAATATCACCATGTCGGCTTTAGTGCCCTAAAAAGCCTCTGTTCACGTTATAGTTTCCATTACTGAAGAGCCAACACGGGGTTCTCCCGCAACTGTGTAAGTGCAGGCAACCCACAAGAGCTTCTAGTTTTAGCTTGGGGCTCACGGGACAGCGATAATTGTTGTGAAGCCGTTCATTCTACCTCAGCAGTTTCAACTGTCAGGTACATGTAACAATAATTGCACTTAATGAATGCTGCTCAATTTATTAAGTGCAAAATGAAAACCAGTATTCTTTTATATGCGGTACTGAGGCATATTATTTATCATTTGCGTATGCCACGTTGAACATTCTACTGTCATTTATTTATTGGTCGGGGTATATAGCCACATATTTTTTAAAACTTCTCTTCATTAAAAAATAATGCAGAAGATTCTAACTGTCTTATTAAAGAGGAATTAAAATAATTAATACCAAAAGTAATATTTAATAAGAAGCTATGTCTATGGAAAACAATCCAGCAAAACCAAGACTGAGTTCCTGTTTTAGGTAAATAGGATTCTTTCTCGTGCCATCTTCCCTTCCCCCCAATCCTTATGAGAGTCTGAAAAAACCCCAAAGCTTCCAGTTATCTGAAATATTAGCATTGCTTCATTCCCAAAGTTTTTGGCAGTGAAACCACTGTGTACATAGATACAGCCTGTTTTTAAAAAGTAAGAGCTAGATTTCTTATTTTCAGTCACTCGACGTAAACCGCATAGACATTTGCAAGAGCAAAGAGAGAACAATTTCTGAAGACATAAGAGGAAAAGTTATCATTTTTAGGATCCCAAAGGCATCTGCTTCCGATGAGTATGCTCTGACCACTCAGTTGTCCAATATGAACAATCACAATTAGTTTATACCGTGGAACCATCAAGTCCTTGACCTGGGCTTTAATAACCTGGAAATGAAAAAAAAAAAAAAGGAGAGTCCTCATTTAACCACACTGAAACTAAAAAAATCTTAATCTTTGGTATAAACACAGGGGATTTAATTTAAGGAAATATCATGATGCATTGTAGACACTCTCAGAATTGCAGATCCACATTGTGATTTCTTTCAAACACTGTCCTCAAAAGATAGAATGTTCAGGAACAAAATGATAACACCAGCAATAAATCTACATTTTCTCAGGAACATGGAAAAATTGTCATCCAGAGCACAGAATTTAATGAATTATTACATTCTTTGAAAAATCTATGTTAAGATGGTTTCCCTTCAAAGAATGTTGGCATTGGCGTTAGACTGTCTTGTTCATGTCTAATTGAGAAACCATATAACTGGAGTCTCCTGTAATATGATTGATCGTGAATGTTTATTAAGAGTTTATCATAAAAAAGAAAATAGAGAAAACCTTGCTGAAATGCCAGCACTGTGGCTGATAAAAACAGAGATGGACATACAGACCACAATGTCTGTAGTTGAGGCACTCAAAGAAGCTGCCTTGGTGAAGAGAAAATAATCATTAAAATGATGTATCTTTTGCATAAAATTTTTTATAAATGGGACAGTTTTATACATTTTTACAAAATGCATTCAAATGATGCACATGATTGTTTTAGACAAAGGCTTTTATACACACACACACACACACATACACACACACTCATACAGATATATACGGAGGTGCCAAAAAATGTATAAATAGGACGTTCACAAGTGTGTATACATTTTTTTGGCACCCCCTGCATATGGAATATGACCCAACTATAAATATGCATTTTCACCATTATGGAAAACTAATTTACTTCATCAAAAAGTGGATTGTGCTTTCAGTGAATATTCTAGTTATTGTTATCACTTGGGTAAATCGCATGCCTACCTCAGAAATGGTCTTAGTCATCTGTCTGCAGAGTTCTGGCTCATATTCTTCTTCTTGTAGATAGTTAGTTAACACCTCTTTCAAAATATGATTGACAGTGGCCACAGGAAAATGTTTGGGAGGACCTGAAAATGCGCACAGAATTTCTTTCTGAGAAGTGATTTCGGATCATATTCACCCACCCCACAGGCTAATCAAGAGTGCTGAAACA
Source organism: Carlito syrichta (assembly GCF_000164805.1). Lineage (NCBI taxonomy): Eukaryota > Metazoa > Chordata > Mammalia > Primates > Tarsiidae > Carlito > Carlito syrichta. Next base: position 425,314 of record NW_007258971.1, on the reverse strand, counting down.
TGGAGAGAGTTTAATTTTCTGGGTGGCCTCAATGTAAGGAAACAAGCTGTCCTAATGCGTTTCCCGTCGGGTTCTCTGGGAGTGAACAAGAAGGCGACTGACCCACGCATTTACTCACTCCCTAAAAGTGTGTCCAGCACTGCTGGGGTTTGGCGCTGCAGGTCTCTGCCGTCCCAGCCCCGCCATGGGTGGCCCCTTCAGCCTCAGCAGCTTCTAACGGCTCTCAGCTCTGCGTGTCCTCTCCATCATCCACCAGATCTCTCTTGACATCCTCTTAGGCCCCTTAGGAGGTCCAAGGTGTGGCTCCTCCCCACCCAAGGCCCCTGCTCTCCCACGCATTGCCCCACGCGCAAGCCACTCTGCCTTGTGGGCTGTGTCTTCAGAGGGTGCTTCTTGTTCACCCTGGTGCTCTTTTCAAAGGGAACCCATTCATTCCTCACCTTGTTCGTCTGAGGAATCGTGTTTCAAGTCCAGCTCAGATGTCTTCTCCAGGTGGCCTTCCGCCTCCCCTCAGGCAAATACCATCCCTCCTTTCTCCCTCCTCCCAGGCCAGGGTCCCCGGTCTCCCTGCTCCTAGGCCACTTGATGATGGCTGAGGCATGTCTGGGTGTCTCCAGGGAAACAGTAGGCAAGATCGGAATTTATCCTCCGCAGAGTCTAACACGATGCTAAAGGCATAAAACATTTTTCACGTATGATTTCTGAACTTAGCTAGAACTTTAAAATTTGTAGATAATAATCAATGTGTATTACATATAATTGTAATGTGTATACGATGATGGATACTTTTCGTTGAGCAATTTTTCCATGGTGGCCCCTGTGATGAGCGCTTCATATGTATTGCCTTATATCATCTTCCAAGAGATTGCTGAGGTGGACCTCACTGTTATCCACACTAGGGAGACAGAGGTTTAAATGCATCAAGTGCCCTGCCTAGAACCACCAGTGGCAGAGCTGGGAGGCACACCCAGGCTTATCTGATGCTAGTGCTTATATTCGCAACCATATTTCACCCTGGTTTGGAGCAGATGCTTCGGGTAAATGTTCTTCATCCTGCCGCCCAGGAATATTACTCGCGCCACCATCCCTCTGGTCAATCCCTCATGTCATTGCATAAAAGCACATATCCCCAGGGCCTGGCATACAGAGGCTCAGTCATTATTTGTTGAATGGACAATGATGAAGGAATGAGATCAAGAGTTCTATTCAAGTCTCTTCACAGACACCAATATCTGTTCATAAGCGTCGGTTTTTAATGACTCTCAGTCAAGGTCAAGGAAACATGGCACATGGAAGTTAAAACAATTCCAGGAGCCAACAGAAGTAAGGGTGCCACCTTTCGAGGAGTGCTCATACTGGACCCTGGGCCATATGGAGGCGGCCACCTGAGAGCAGCTTGTGTCCTCCGCTGAGGGATGAACCCACAAGCAGGGAGCCAGGGAAGCAGACACAGGGGCCTCCTGCTCCGGCTCCCTCGGCCTCCCGGTGAGGCTTTCCGACGGTTGAACTTAACCAGGTCACAGCCTGTGCCTGCAGGTGGGCTAGGCCAGCTTCTTGAGGGTCAACACAAGGTGTTTTCATTTTGATGATAGAGAGATTGTTGAATTCAATTAACTCAGAGTGGGGAATGATCTGGGCATGTAAAGTGGAGCATGCAGAGTGGCAATCGGTGCTGAGAGGCTGACAGGTTCTGTCCAGGAGTGCCCGACACTAGAGATAGGTCTCGACACTTGACGAAGTAGAACTCATACGATCTCTCTCTCTCTCTCTCTCTCTCTCTCTCTCTCTTGTTCTGTCTCAATATGTGGGATCTACTTTCCATTAGGAGGGCTTCATTTTCAGGTAGGCTTTCTCAATGTGGCAGCAAAGATGGCTACCTGTAGCTCTAGTCTGGTCTGGTGCTCACAATCAGTTTCCAGAGTTGGGTACCGCTTGAATCATAGTTCCAGAAAAGGTCCTGTGGAAAGCTTATTTCACAATTTACAGGAAGTTACACTGAATATTATCCTAGGCTTTTATTCTTAGTGATTTATGGAAAAGTCCCAGAGTCAGTCACTTTCAGGAGTGAGAACATAATGAGGAAGCAATTTCAATATCTTACTTCATTTGGTTCTCACGGCATCCCTATGAAGTAGAGACTATTATCCTCATTTACAGATTAAGAGACTGAGATTCAAGGATGATAAAGACCTTGCTCAAGCATCCTTTACCTGGGATCAGCAAAACTGGTATTCAGATTCAGATATAACAGATGCCACAGCCTGTAATTCCTTCCATACTCTTCTTTCAGTAATTAATTAAGGAGAACATGTAAATGATGTTTTATTGTAAGAAATACAGCTTCCTTTTTCATTCCCTCTTTTCCTCTCATGAATTATTCTCATGTTTCATCTCATTTTTGGTAGCTGCAATTACTTACACAAATGCTATCATTTAAAGATGTGTTTAGATGATGCAAACATTATTGAATAGAATGAAAAATTAATTAAACATATAGCCAGGCTCGGTGGCTCAGCCTGTAATCCCGCGCCTTTGGGAGGCTGAGGTGAGTGGATTGCCTGAGCCCATGGGTTTGAGACCCGCCTGGGCAGGCGAGATCTCATCTCTACAATAAATCAAAAAACCAGCTGCACTCCAGCGCGCGCCTGTAATTCCAGCTACTCAGAAGGCTGAGGCGGAAGGATCGCCAGAGCCCAGCAGGTCGAGGCTGCGGTGGCCGGGAGCGGTCACTGCACTCCAGTCTGGGCGACAGAGTGAGACTCCAACTCAAAAAAAAAAAAAAATTAATTAAACACAATAGTGGTGGTGATTGATTTTTTTTTTTTTCCTCCGCTCTTCTGGCTAGTGTTGCATTGTGTACATATGGGAAAAATCTTTACCCAAGGTCCACTAAATACCTTTCACATGCAAAACGAACCCAGAAACAAGTAGAAGTACAAATACAGTTTTGATTACTAACACAATGGACAGTTGAATGCTTACAAAGTGAACTGTCAAGCATAAAAAACTTTAATCATAAAATAATAATTTATATAGACTTTTGTAAGAAAATAAGCTATTTCTAAAATTACTTTTCTAACTTGGTTCACACTCAGTACTTTTAAAACTGATAAGACAATTTACTTTGTTTACTTGAGGAAATAAGTTGTGAAAAGATGGTCTTATGAAGAAGAAACACGGGTTCACATTTCAACGAATGACTTTATCTTGAAGTCTGAATCAAACCCTTTCAGCATGCAAAGACCTGAAACCTTGGTGGTAATGGATAAACATCTCTGTTGGCAGGTTTGGCGGCTCAGCCTGTAATCTCGCATCTTGGGAGGCCAAGGTGAGTGAACTGCCTGAGCCCGCGGGTTCGAGAGATGAGGCGAGACCTCATCTCTACAATAAAAAAAACCCAAACAATTAGCTGGGCGTGGTAGCGCATGCCTGTAGTTCCAGCTACTTGGAAGGCTGAGGGGGAAAGATCGCCAGAGCCCAGCAGGTCGAGGCTGCGGTGGCCGGGAGCAGCCATTGCACTCCAGTCTGGGCGACTGAGTGAGACTCCAACTCAAAAAAAAAAAAAAAAAAAATCTCTGTCAACAGGGAACTATGAATCACAGGCACCCAATGGCCAAGTACTTTTAGATGCAAGTAGGGGAAAATCTGACCCAAACTTAGCTTGCTTGACTGAAGAGTCGAAGGATAGCCAACTGGATTTAGAACTCAAGTGACAACACCCAGATTTGGTTTTTCTCCCCTCAGTTTCAGGCTCTGTGTGGGGGCAAGATGGCAGAAGCTATCACAGCCCATGCATTCATTCAGGTTTCAGGGCTTCTCCAACAAGCCAAATGTTTCCTGAATTTAATCTCGAAGGCTTTGATTGGATTGACCATGGTTCTAAGCCATCCCAGAATCTGTCCCTGCCCTATGTATAAAGTCAGTGTCAGCTTCAACAGAATGTTATGGATCAAACACGGCAATGATGGTGGAATTTCGAAAGAAATTGAGTGCCAGAGGAGTATACAAATATATTGAATGGCAGGATCATGAGCTGTCCACCACAGGCACTGTGGAAACGCCAGTAGACTGACTAATTATGGAGCCCTGTAATCCATGAAATCTGGGAATCACTATAGAAAACTGGCTACAAGGCTTAATGGGATGGGCTGGTGGTCTATAATTTTTGGGAGGTTAACTGGCCACACATGGAATCCCCCGGGGGCCCATAGAGTCTTCCTTTGCCCGTTGGTAAGTCTCTGTGGAGTTTCCATATAGCGGTAATTATTTGTGGATTTAGATAATGGTGGGCAGGTACACATTTAGAGAAAACAAGTGGGTTTATGAGGAAACATGAATGGGAAAAGATATTTGCCAAGGACTCCACCTGGGAGTACAGGGGCAGGTGCAAAGATCTTTGTTTTCAAAGACCTGAAACCTCAGTGGTAATGGATAAACATCTCTGTCAACAGGGGATTGTGAATCATTTGCGTTTGCCTTGAGGGTTTTTTCACCTACCTATCAACAACATTGATTGGTTTTGTTGGACAAAACATCCATGCATATCTTTCATTTGACTCACATATATGAGCTAATTTTTACTCAGTGATACACATACACACACACACACACACACACACACACACACACACACACATCTCTACTCACAAATACCCAATGAGCTTCTAAATTCAGGAATATAATATATACATCAGTGCTACCCGGTGAATTCCTTGGTATTTGGGAAATACCGGTGAAACAAGTAGACAATGTATATCGCTGCCATTTTGCAGAGGAAGAAACTGAAGCATCAAGTCACTCAATGAATGAAAGTCCCGTCTATTGTGCTAGGATTGAAGAGATAATACCAGGTTATCAGATATCGTTTCTAAATAAACATCAGTTACCACATTAGAAGTTTACAATAAGGATGAGGTATTAAAGAACACACCCAACTGATAGGTATTTTCCATCTGAACTGTGAGGCGAGAGACTTCATCACGCTGGCTAGGCTCATCCATATAAGGCACAGAACTTGTAGAGCTAAAAGCAAGGGAGAAAACATTTTTTAATCGTTATTATAATAATAACAGAAAATACAATATTACTTTAAGCCGAAATGTTACAAACATAAAGTTTCCCCTGAGACCATTTCAGGTAAGTCATATGTAAATATCAGTGACGTATTTAGAGTCTAAAACATTTTAGAGACGAAAATATTAAGATAGAGAAATTATTTGGAAAGTCTCCATGCGATGGTGGAAGCCCAGTGTAGTTGCCCAGGTCACTGGATTATCCAGAAAGTGTTTCCGGGGTTGATCTGTATATATGGGGGCAACGGAGAACATGTTTCAAAAGCCATTGCCAAGAGCATCTCCACCATCGACACAAAGGCTCTTCTCAAAGTAGAAATAAGGTAGCTTTCAGCGGGTCTGGAGGGGTATGTGAAGGGGCTTGAAACATTGGGAGACAACTCTGCATATACATGGGGCATTGTCAAGAGTTCCTTATCATATGGACCTCACAAAATCCCTTTAGAATGAAAAGGAACAACGAGAAACTCTTCCACCTGGCCAAGGAAACCACAATCCACCCAAATGATCCTGAACCAGTAAGCACCGATCACTCTTTTCAACACTGAGAAAGGGCTTTGGCTTGGTGAGCAAGGCAACAGGAGCTATCCAGGTGCTAAGCAGGTGGAGGAGCAGCGAGAAGCCCAAGTGTACCCCTGGTACCACTTAATCCCACCTAGTACCCAGGAAACTCAGCTGTAACGAATGACAGTCTCAACGTCCCGCTCCCAGTTCTCTCCACCTGTGAAAATGGACGTGAAGACAGGTGCCATTTCAAAGGAGGTAGGTGCTATAATAGCGAGTGTGTGTTCAGAGTGACCACTTTTAAGCAAGCTATGTTTTTGCTTTAATTAGAAAGGAAAGAGGTATTTGGTCCTCATCTTTGAGGTTTTTTTTTTTTTCTCTCTCTCTGCAAGGAGTTTAAAATACTTAGTCCTCAGCTGTTTGGAATTAGTGAACTCCTTGTAAATTGATATTTTAAGAAAATCACAGATAATCTAATTTTTAAAGTTCTTTAATGTAATACACTTCACGTCATAAATCAAGGTTTACCTACTCATCCCGAGAAGGTGATGGAAAAAATTCTGGCTCCTTTTTTCACGATGGATTGCTGGGTGAGTGATTTAGTCTTCTTTCTTATAACACCTGCCTTCCTCAATTTTCTCCTGCCCTTTGAAGTGGCACTAACCTGTTTGGCCATACTGGCAGCAGGTGTTGTGGGCAGTATCAAAGATAATAGCTTCTGCTTAAAAGACCTCACACATTACATAAAACCCCTGATTCTAGGATAAGCCAGTCTGTCCTAGTATTATGTATGCTACTTTTAACTTTGACAAACATTTCCCATCAATGATCTCCTTCTACCTTTATAATACCCTTTGAAATAAGTAGGGTTCATTATTCTACCCATATCAGAGATGAAGAGAATGTGGCAAAGGGCTTAATGTCATACACGTAGCAAAAGCCAGACCCAGATTTTCAAATGTCCTATTTACCTCAGTGACCAAGTCCCACATATGATCATTTCTGACAGAATGAAAATAAGGCTATGACTACCTGAAATAACGAATCACTGTGATTAAAATGTACCTACAGACACGTGGAAGGTGTTGCTAAAAGCTCCATTTCTTTGGACTGAACACCATATTTTAAAATCCATAGAAAGAGAAGTAGAGGTGGTATAAAATTCAAATTAGCTGAAGATAGAAGTCTAAGGCCAAGTGTGGGGACTCACGACTGTAATCCCAGCACTTTTGGAGGCCAATGTGGGAGGATTGTTTAAGCCCAGGGGTTTGAGACCAGACTGGGCAACATAGTGAAACCTTTTCTGGGCAAAAAAAAGTAGCTGGGTGTGGTGGTTCATGAAGTCCCAGCTACCTGGGAGGCTGAGGCAGAAGGATCATTTGAACACAGAAGGGTTGATGCTGTGGTGAGCCGTGATCATGCCACTGCATTCCAGCCTGGGTGACAGAGCAAGACCCTAACTTTAAAAAAACTCGCCTGGGCAACTTGGCGAGACCTCATCTCTACAATAAATCAAACAATGAGCCGGGCGTGGTAGCGCGCCCCTGTAGTTCCGGCTACTTGGAAGGCTGAAGTGGAAGGATCGCCGGAGCCCAGCGGGTCGAGGCTGCGGTGGCCAGGAGCAGCCACTGCACTCCAGTCTGGGCGACAGAGTGAGACTCCAACTCAAAAAAAAAAAAAAAAAAAAGGCTAAGACAAAAAAGCAAATAAGAGTTCTTCTTTTCAAATGGAAAAAAAATTATTTTTTTACTTTTGTATTGACAAGGTGTCACTATGTTGCCCAGGCTGGTCTCAAACTCCTGACCTCAAGTGATATTCCCACCTCATTCCCCCCAAGTTCTGGGATTACAAGGGTGAGCCACCACACCTGACTGAAATAAGGATTAGAAGCCATCCTTATTGTTGCTTTGTTCAATGTTACTGACAATTGGTAATCAGTGCACTTAATACTATTATTGTTATGAAATCAGCAATTTTGTTATGAAATCAGCTTCACAACCCCACGGGTTGAAGATTAGTGTGGAAATAGACAGTATGCATCTTTACTTTTTTTGCCTTTTTGAAGATGATTCTGTTCAGTGTCTATTTCCACAGTAATCATGTAAACAGTGTATGCTCCTTGTAAAAAATTCAGAACATAAAAGCATAAAGAAGGTAAAATTACACAAAAATGATTAATCCTAATAGTTATCTAACCATTGTTAACATTAAAAAAAAATCCTTTCTGACATGAATTTACATATGGGATTATGTTATAGATGCTGACTTTTTTTTCACTTAAAAATGTATTGTAGATAATTTTTCTTGTCAATAAATAGTAAACAATATTTTAAATATCAAGGTAGACTTTAATATATGCCCATTCCGGATTTTATTTAACCATTTGTCTTCCAGGCCTTTGGGGTTGTTTTCAATATTCCACTATTATAAGAAAAATCATAATGAACATCGTGCCAGGGACAGCCCTTTGCTTTCCAGTGCTGCTCTCTCCTTCTTACTTGGTAGCAGAATCCTAAATTTGTGGGAATATTTCTGACCAGACTGAAGACAAGTGCTAGGTCTCTTTTCATGTGGCCACGTGGCTGATGAGCCGAGTCTGTGGAACTGTTGGGTGGAAATTCTGAGACCACTTCCTCAAAAGTAATTCAAACAATAGGAGCCTGTTTTTACCCTCCTTAGTGCCTGGGATGTGTCTATGATGGCCAGAGCTCAGCAACCATCTTGGGTCTTGAAACGACCCTGTGGATCACAGATAAGCAAGGTAGACACTACATCCCTGAACTGTCTCCTTCCAGACTTTTTTTTTTATGAAAGAGAATATAAATTTCTCTGTTTTAAGCCAACATTTAAAAAAATTATTATAAGAAGCATTAGCTATAACGGATAAAAATTCTAACTAATATAGAGTTTACTACTTGGAAGTGGAATGCTGCAAGTAATCAAACATGGAACTTGGAATTAGTTGTGATGGCATGATTCTGGCTTACTGTAGCCGTGACTGCTTGGACTCAAACGATCCTCCCATCTTAGCCTCCCAAGTGGCTGGGACCACAGGCACACACCCACCATGTCTGGCTATTTTTGTGTACACACACACACACACACACACACACACACACACATTTGTAGAGATGAGATCTCACTATGTTGCCAAACCTTGTCTTGAACTCCTGGGCTCAAGCAATCCTCCTGCATCAACCTCCCCAAAATGCTGAGATTACAGGCATGAGCCACTGCACCTGGCCAGAGATGGGACTTTGAGAAGTAAGTTTTCAATATTTTGCTGGAAACCTGATAACCCCTATCATGCAGAGGGAAAATATTTGGTTAGCCTATTGCTTTCTGCACCTTGGAAGGCTGACCTTATGTCAAGACTATAACTTCATGGAAAAAAAAAATAGAAAAATTTTACTTTTTAAATACTGCATTTATGCTATTTTTTAAAAACTGAGATCTGATAATTTCCACAATAAATGAGATGAGTTGGATAAAGGGAGAGAAAAGAGAAGAATAGATATATGTTTTTTAAAAAGATCCTTATTCCTGGAGAAAAGACAGAGATAAAATACTGAGAGACAAAAGAGATAAAATATTTAAAATGCTTGCAATTATATAATGTTACTTAAGTAACATTAAACCAGAATATAGACTTGGTAAATTTTTAAAAACAAAAGAGTTCCTATATCTTAAAATTTGGGAAATACCAATATTAGTTCAGAATACTGGCTTAGAAAGTCTTGAATATATTTTCTATCAACAAACAGCTTTAGTCAAGCCCTCTGAAATCTTTAAAGATAAACATGTAAGATGCTCAAAAAGTAAATTTATAATTTTAGCTACAAGCCCTATATACCTGGCACAACAAATTAATTTGAGATATGCCACAATGTCACAAGTGAATGAGTACAGTTGCCCATGACCACATTTTCCCTAGTTTACAACGATAACCCTTCTAGACACATGTTCTCATTGCCAAGGGAAAGGGTTTTAATTCTATTTTTTTGAATGTGAAAATATTCTTGTTGTCTATGTGTTTTATCAGCTTATTGGCATTTATAGAGAAAAAAATTCAATGGGCAAAATGTGTCTAAGAGAGTTATAAAAGTTTTAGAAAAGAAGGAAAACTATTAAGTAATACAAAAAGACTGAAAGTCTGGTGCAAACTACTGAACAGATGAACTATTATTCCAAGGAGAAGACTGACAATTTGTAAGTCAAGGAAAAGTCCAAGAATCCTTGGAATCACATGTCCACCGTTGAGGCCGGATGCAGCCTGAATGCAGAAGCAGCTGCTTTTTTATAAGCCTCCTCTGTAGTACCTGGTCAACACTGGAGAGGTCCTGTGCTAACCTGGTAAGCTCTGTTCTGATTTTTTGCAGAAGCAAAAAAATCCCCAAAAAACAAAAAAACAAAAACAAAACAAAAAAAGAGGTTGGCACATGTTTATTCTTTAATGAAATTAATCTTGTCAACTTGCTTGCTGACTGATCCTTAAATTACATAGAATAAATAAATACAAGGCATGTTTTACTGTTACAATGATTAGGGATGGTAACAATAACTTCAGTTAATTCTCATCAGCCACAATAACATCTACTTATTATTGAGAACTCGTTTTCATACATTTTCACCAGTCATTATTATCTAGTTGTTTTGAAGCTACAGGAAGAGATGATATTGAATGCATGACTGGCTGTGGAGACAGCAAGGTAGTCGATTAAAGGTCAGGATATCATCTCTTCCTTCTACGTGTAACCATGAAATGCCTGGAACGACCCTATTTGAAATGGTATCGTGTGTGTGTGTGTGTGTGTGTGTGTGTGTGTTTGACACACTGCTACTAAAGTCATGTGCTGCCTCTCAGTGGACATATTTCAGAGTGCACAGAGAAAAAGAAGGTCTTCAGAGTGTACATTTGTGTGTCTGTTGTTTTGTTTTTTCTTTATTCTTTTAACAAACATTTATAGCCCACAATTTTTCAGGCAAAGTGGGAAATACTGGTAATACAGATAAAAATCCGAGCCCCTGTGATTGAAAAGCATAGTGTAGAATATGAGATAAAATATGCATAGAAACTCCCTTACTTGGGAATTGAGAGCATCCAAGGATATTTTTATGAATGTATGCTGAAGAGTGAACGCAAACCAGCTCTTCCCCAGAAGTAGACGGCAGTACTTGTCTGGTAAGGTAGTTCAGTTTTGCAGCCATTCAATTGATAGCATGTGTGCTGGGTTTTATGTACAGGCATACCTCATTTCATTAGGCTTCACTTTATTGCACTTCGCAGACACTGTGTCTTTTTTTGCAGTCTGAAGGCTTCTGGGAACCCTGCACCAAGTGATTCTGTGAGTGCCGTTTTTCCAACAACATGTACTCTCTTCATGTCTCTGCATCACATTCCCATAATTCTGGCAATATTTCTAACTTTTCATTATTGTTGCATCTGTTACGGTGACCTGTGATCAGTGACCTTTGCTGTTACTACTGTAATTGTTTTAGGGCACCACAAACCACACCCACATAAGATTCACATATTGATTCACATGATGTCGTGAATCAATAGTGTGTGAGCTCTGACTGCTCACCAACCAGCCGATCTCCTCTCTCCCCCTCTCCTGGGGCCTCCCTATTTCCTGAGACACAACAATATTGAAACTAGAGCAGTGAGGAACTCTTCAGTGGCTTCTAAAGGTTTTTCTAGTGGAAGAAAGAGTCTCATGTCTTTAACTTTAAATCGAAAGTTAGAAATGATTAAGCTTAGTGAGGAAGGTCTGTCCAAAGTTGAAACAGGACAAACACTAGGCCTCTCATGCCAACCAGTTAGCCAAGCTGTGAATGCGAAGGAAAAGTTCTTGAAGGAAATTAAAAGTGCTTTCCCAGTGAATGTACGAATGATAAGAAAGTGCCACAGTCTTATTACCGATATGGAGAAAGTTTGAGTGAGCTGGATGGAAGCTCAAGCCAGCCACAACGTTCCTGCAAGCAAGGCCTAATTCGAAGAGAGGACCCAACTCCTCTCAATTCTGTGAAGACTGAGAGAGGTGGGGAAGCTGCAGAAGGAAAGTTGGAAGCCAGCAGAGCTTGGTTCACGAGGTTTAAGGAAAGAAGCCTCCATCACATAAAAGTACAAGGTGAAGCAGCAAATGCTGTTAGAGAAGAAGCTGCGTTACGTATCCAGAAGACCTAGCTAAGCTCATTGATGAAGGTGGGTACGCCAAACAACAGAATTTCTGTGTAGATGAAACAGCCTCCTATTGGAAGATGCCATCTAGGAGTTTCAGAGCTAGGGAGACAGCAATGCCTGTCTTCAAAGCTTCAAAGGACAGGCTGACTCTCTTGTTAGGGGCTCATGCAGTGGTGATTTTAAGTTGAAGCCAGCACTCACTTACCACCCTGAACATTCTAGAGCCTTTAAGACTTATGTTAAATCTACTGTGCTCTATAAATGAAACAAGAAAGCCTGGGTGACAGCACATCTGTTTAAGCATGGTTTCTATAATATTTTAACCCTACAGTTGAAAACTCCTGCTCAGAAAAAACCGATTCCTTTCAAAATATGACTGCTCATTGACAATGCACTTGGTCCCCCAAGAGCTCTGATGAGATGTCCAAGGAGATGAATGTGGCTTTCATGACTTGCGAACACAACATCCATTCCACTGCTCATGGCTTAAGAAGTCATTTCAACTGTTAAGACATATTATTTACTTATTTTTGTAGTTTTTAATTGACATCATAGTTGAACATATTTATGGAGTACATATGATATTTTGATACATGCATATATAATGTGTAGTCATCAAATCGGGATAATTGGGCTATCCATGACCTCAGACATTTATCTTTTCTTTGTGTTGGGGACATTAGAATTCATCTCTTCCAGCTATTTTGAAGTATATAATAAAATGCTAACTATAATTTTCCTACTGTATTATCGAATACCGGAACTCATTCCTCCTATCTAACCGTATTTTTGTCCCCATTAACTAACTTCTCTTTACCCCTGAGTCTTATAATTTGAGAAATTCCTTTTGAAAGGCTATTGCTTTTGGGAGGCCGAGGTGAGTGAATTGCCTGAGCCTGCGGGTTCGAGACCCACCTGGGCAACTTGGCGAAACCTCATCTCTACAATAAATCAAAAAATCAGCCGGGTGTGGTAGCACGCGCCTGTAATTCCGGCTACTTGGAAGGCTGAGGTAGAAGGATCATCAGAGCCCAGCAGGTTGAGGTTGCAGTGTCCGGAAGCGGCCACTGCACTCCAGTCTGGGTGACAGAGTGAGACTCCGACTCAAACAAATAAATAAATAAATAAAATTGAAAGGCTATTGCTGTCCTAGATCATGGATCTGAGCAAAGTAAATCGCAAACCTTCTGGAAAGGATTCACCACTCTAGATGCCATTAAGAACATTCGTGAATCATGATAGGAGGTCAAAATATCAACAATAACAGGAGTTTGGAAGAAGTTGATTCCAACCCTCAGGGATGACTTTGAGAATTCAAGACTCCAGTGAAGAAGGAACTGAAGATGTGGTGAAAATAGAACGAGAACTTGAATTCGTGTTAAAAGAAACACATTTACAGCTAGGTAGGAGGACTAAGTTTCAGTGCTCGAAACCACTGTAGGATGACTATGGTTAGTGATAACATATTCTATAGATTCCAATAGCTAGAAAGAGGATAGTGAATGTTTCCAATGTTGGAGATGATGGATACGCTAGCACCCTGATCTAGTCACCATGCATTACAGGTATCAAAGCATCACTATGTACCTCATGGATATGTACAATTATTATTTGTCAATTAAAAAATGACTAGTGAGGAAGATGGTGGCAGAGCCAGACAGACTATGTGAGTCCCAGTGTGAGTGAGTGAGTGTATGGAAATTTTTGCATACATGTTTGTCAGTAAGTGGGTGTGTGAGTGACTGACTGAGTGGGGACTTGGAAGCAGGTGGCCAGGGCTCTCCTGGCAAAGTGGTTGTGTTGAAGCTGCTCTGCTTGGACTCTGGCACTTCCCAGGGCACAGAAGCCGAGCACCATTTTTAAAAAATCAGCAAAGCCCTTCCCAGGAAGAGGTTGCTGGGAGTGACTGCTCGCTCCAGGCTCTGCCTCACCACTGCAGTTCATGGCCAGACACCAGGAGCAAGGGCTGTGGAGGGAATACAGGGAGGGAGCCCAGAGGCAGGGCCCCACTGAAGAAGAAGAAAGAGGTACTCTGCCACTCTCTTGACAACTAGGCAAGAAAGTGCTCTGGCTTGCTCATCATGGAGCGGCAGACCCTATCTTTGTGACCGGCAAATTGAGTACTCAGGGGTTGATTGTGACCCAGAGGGAATATACCAAAAGCACAAAGTCCAGAGGGACAGGATGAGTGCTAAGTCTCAGGCATCCTACCCCCCACCCTGATTCAGCCATGGGACAAAAGCTGTGACCAGAAAAGGATGAGGAAGATCCCCAAAGAGATCAGCTGGTGTGTCTGAGGCTGACCCAACCCCCTTCTCTTCAGCAATCCTCTGAAGTCAGACCCACACAGCTGGGGCACAACTCAGGCAGAGTTGAACTCAGGCGGAGCCTGTGAGATGAACTCAGGTGGAGCCTGGAGGTCAGCCATGATAGGAGGACTCTACTCCAGGATAAACCTGGCTGGAGCACCCCCTGACCAGTACCCAGGGAAGAGACAATCCCACACTTCCCCACTGGAATGGATACCCTTGACAATATGAGAGTGAGAGGGGAGGACTGAGCCCCACCCACCCCCACTGCTGCCTCCTCCTTCCCCTGGTAGGTCACTGGGGAGATTGTGAGTGAGGCTACAGCTCTGCAGAAGATAGCAGAGGGGCTTACTTGTGAGCAGCTGAGAGGAACCATTACAGGACCTGTCACAATAGGGCAGGTTGTTTTTTATTTTGGGGGGCCTTTTAAAAATTCTTTTTTCTTTTTCCTTTGTGAATGAATGTGTACATGAGGGTTCAATCTGCATTGCCCCCTCATCTTTTTTTCTTTCTTCTTTTTTCCTTACTTTCTTCTTTTTTTTTTTGTTTATGTGTGTATGTGAATGATTGAGTTTTCACCTTTCAGTGTTTTTGTTTGTTTGTTGTCTTCTTTTTTTTTTTGAGTTGGAGTCTCACTCTGTCGCCCAGACTGGAGTGCAGTGGCCACTCCTGGCCACCGCAGCCTCGACCTGCTGGGCTCCGGCGATCCTTCCACCTCAGTCTTCCAAGTAGCTGGAAATACAGGTGCGCACTACCAAGCCCGGCTCATTTTTTGATTTATTGTAGAGATGAGGTCTCGCCAAGTTGCCCAGGCGGGTCCCGAACCCACATGCTCAGGCAATCCACTCACCTCAGCCTCCCAAAGGCGTGGGATTACAGGCTGAGCCACCGAGCCTGGTTGTTGTCTTCTTTTTTTAGCTTAATGTGTGCGTGAATGTATGTGTGAGGTATGATTTTAATTCCTTTTTTCTCCTCCTTTCATTTTGTGTTGGGCGTGTGTGTGTGTGTGTGTGTGTGTGTGTGTGTGTGTGTTTAATTTTTTTTTTGCTTTGGTTTCTGTCTTTGTTTTTACTATTTTTTTATTTTTAGTTTTTAATTTTTTTTTTTTTTTGAGTAGGAGTCTCACTCTGTTGCCCAGGCTGGAGTGCAGTGGCTGCTCCCAGCCACCACAGCCTCGACCTGCTGGGCTCCAGTGATCCCTCCGCCTCAGCCTTCCAAGTAGCCGGAATTATAGGCATGCGCTACCACACCCAGCTGATTTTTTTATTTATTGTAGAGATGAGGTCTCACTGCCCAGGTGGGTCTTGAACCCATGGGCTCAGGCAATCCACTCACCTCAGCATCCCAAAGGCATGGTATCCACCAAGCCTGGCTAATTTTAAATTTTTGATCCTCTTATTTGAGTCTACTTTTCTGTGTTCTCCTCACTGCTATTACTGTATCTTGGATTCAGGGGGGTACACACATGTACCCATTGCATACTCATATAGAGTGGTGGTGGGGAGCGGGTCTCAGGGAACCCATACTACAACTAGTGAACATCGTGACTTGTAAGTAGTTTCTGAATCCTAGCTCCCCATTCCCCACCATATTCAACTCTCAAAACTAAAAAAGACAGCAAAACTTTCCACCCACAGCTCTGTTTCAAAATAGAACAAATTCAGAGCCCTGATCATAAAAGAACAGAGGACAGAGAAAACATCAGAAGTGAAAGCCTCTCCCACTGCCACCGAATAATGGAACTAAAGACAAAAGGAGATCTGTCACAAAGGAGGAAAAATAAGTGGAAGAACACTGGTAATTCCCAGTGTAACAAAGAGAAAGTGCCTGGAAAATCAGACCTCAGAATCCAAACAATGGGTGTCACCAACCACTGGCTCCATAATACAACAGGGATTAGAGAATTGATTTAAAGATGAATAAGACTCAAGAAAGACAAGATGCAACACTGAAAAACTTACAACAAAGATTTTGACCATAAGAAAATTTCATCCAGGGAATAAATAACTAGATAACAAGCATGGAAAGCAGAATTAATCAAGCAGAAGAAGGAATCTCAGAACTTGAGAATCAAAGCATGGAATTAATCTAATGTGTAAAAAACATAGGAAAAAAACTCAGAAAGAAAGAACAAAGCCACCAAGAGATGTGAGATTATATCAACAGGCCAACCCTATGCCTGATTGGTATCTGAGAAGAAGAAAGGGACTGGAGAACACCCTGGAGTAAGTATTCCAGGAGGTTACCCAAGAAAACTTTCCCCATCTCACCAGGGATATGACCATCCAAACATAAGAGATACAGAGAACCCCCACAAAACATAAAATGAGAAGACCAACCACTAGACACATAGCAATTTGCCTACACAAAGTAGGTACAAAAGAAAAAATCCTAAAGGCAGCAAGAGAGAAAGGTGAGACTACCTACTGGTGAAAACCAATCAGAATAGCAGCAGGCCTATTGATAGAAACACTAAAGGCTAGAAGGGACTGGAGTCCAATATCAAAGTCCTCAAAGATAAACAATTTCAACTGAGAGATTTCATACCCTGCCAACTACAGCTTCATCAGTGATGGAAAATTAAAATCCTTCCCAGACATCCAGTCCCTAAGAAATTATGCAGTTTCCAGACCAGCTCTACAGGAGATATTTAAAAAGGTATTAAACACAGAAGAAAGAAAACAAACAAACAAACAAAAAGATTGGTCACACACTTCCCAAGAGAACAGGAGAACACAGAATCAACAGAGAATATATCATGACTGCAAACTTGAAAACACATACACATACAACAACCCAAAAGTTAAAAAAACAAAACAAAACAAAACAAAAACCAAAGGAAAAAAACTTTATAAGAACCTGATGACAGGGCTAAAAAGCATATTTCAATAATCAGCCTGAATGTGAATGGACTAAATGTACCACTGAAAAGACACAGAATGGTAAACTGTATTAAAAAAAAAACAACCATGATCCAATAATCTGCTGTATCCAGGAAATTCATCTCACCACAAGGGACACACACAGACTCAGAGTTAGAGGATGCAAAACAAATTTCCAGGTGAAGAGATCACAAGAGCAGGCAGGAATCATGATCTTAATATCAGACAAAATAACTTTTAAGCTATCAAAAATTTAAAAAGATAAGAAGGAACACTACATAATGATAAAAGATTCAATCTATCATCCATCCTAAACATATATGCACCCAACACAGGAGCACCAGTATTTATAAAGCAACTACTAAGTAAACTAAAAAGGATACTGACTCTAACACTATTATAGCTGGGGAGATTATGAGTGAGAGAATGTTTTAAAATTTTTTTCTTTTTCCTTTGTGAATGAATGTATATGTGAGGGTTCAATCTGCATCCCCCCACCTTTTTTTCTTATTCCTTTTTCTCCTTCCTCTTTTTTCTTTATTATTTTGTTTTTTTGTTTTCTGTTTTTGTGTGTATATGAATGAGTGTTTCATCCTTCAGTTTTTTTGTTTGTTTATTTGTTTCTTAGTGGGGACTTAAATACCCCACTCACAACCCTAGATAGATCATCAAGGCAAAGAAAATCAACGAAGAAATCTGGAACTGCAACCTGACACTTGACCAAAGGGAATTAATAAGTACCTACAGAACACTCCACTCAACAACCACAGAATATACATTCTACTCATCAAGATTGGAACATACTCCAAATCTTCTTCCATAAATCAAGCATAAATGATTTCTCAAGATCAAAATACTGCCATGCACCTTCTCAGACCACAGTGGAATAACAATAAATATCAACACCATTAAAATTCCCCCAAAACCTACAAAGGCATGGACACTAAAAAGCATGAAGCTGAATGACTACTGGGTCAACACTAAAATCAAAACAGAAATTAAAAGATTCCTGGTAACAAATGAAAGCAAAGAAACATCTTACCAAAACCCTGGGATGCAATGAAATCAGTTCTACGAGGGGAACTTATATCTCTACAATCACATATCAAGAAAATTGAAAGATCACAATCTAACAGCCTAACAAATCACCTCAGGGAGCTGGAAAGACAAGACCACCAAAACCCTAACATTAGCAGAAGAATTCAGATCACCAAAGTAAAAGCCCAAATATAGGACAAGGAAGACCAAACTTTCATCGAAAAAATCAACAAAACAAAAAAAATGGTTCCTTGAAAGAATAAACAAAATTGATGGACCCAAATAGAAGAGAGAAAAAGCTCAAATAAACAAAATCAAAAATGCAAAAGACCAAATCACAACTGACCTTGAAGAAATACAGAAGATTATCAGAGATTACTATGCACACCTGTATGGAAACTTGATAACCTAAATGAAATGGAGGACTTTCTGACATGACACAACCCTCAAGGTTGAAACAAGAAGACACGGAGACACTAATTACACCAATAGCAACCCAGAACATTGACTCCATCATAAGAAAACTACCTACAAAAAAAAAAAAAGCCCTGAACCAGATGACTTTCCAGTGGCATTCTGCAAAACATATAAGGAGGAGCTGATACCAATCCTATTGAAGGTATTTCAAGCAATTGAGAAAGATGGAATTCTCCCCAAATCATTTTACAAAGCTAACATCATACTGATACCCAAACCGGGTAAAGATCCCACAAAAAAAGAGAACTACAGGCCAACATCCCTGAGGAACACAGTTTCAAAAATTATCAACAAGATTCTAGCAAATTGGATCCAACAACACATCTCAAAAATCACTCACCATGACCAAGTAGGCTTCATCCCTGGGATGCAGGGCTGGTTCAACATCCACAAGACCACAAATATAATTAAATACATCAACAGATATAAAAACAGGAGCCACACAATTATATCATTAGATATAGAAAAAGCTTTTGATAAAATCTGGCATTCCTTCTTGATAAAAACCCTCAAGCACCTAGACATAGAAGCAATATATCTCAAAATAGTAAGCACCGTCTACGATAAACCCACAGCCAACATACTGCTAAATAGAAACTGGAAGCATTTCCCCTGAAAACCAGAACAAGACAAAGCTGCCCACCCTCACCCCTCCTGTTCAACATTGTGTTGAAAGTCCAAGCTAGAGCAATTGGACAAGAGAAGGAAATCAGGGGTATCCAAATAGGAAAAGAGGAAGTTAAATTATCCCTCTTTGCTGATGATATGATCCTATACCTTGAAAATCTAAGAGAATCTGTCAAAAACCTCCTTTCACTGATAAAGGACTATGGCAAAGTCTAGAGGTAGAAAATGAATGTGCAAAAGGCGATCTCATTGTTATACACCAATAGCAAACAGGTACAGAACCAAATAGAAAGCACAATCCCATTCACAATAGCCACAAAAAAATGAAATACCTCAGCATCTTCCTAACCAGAGAAGTGAAAGTCCTTTAGAAAGAAAACTATATAACACTGCTCAAAGAAATCCAAGAAGACACAGACAAATGGAAAAATATTCCATGCTCATGGATAGGAAGAATCAGCATTGTTAAGATGTTCATCCTATCAAAGGCAATCTACAGATTCAATGTAATACCCATTAAATTACCAACATCATTCTTTTCAGACTTGGAAATGACAATATAGAAATTCATATGAAAACATAAATGACCAAGAATACCCAAAAAATCCTTGGCAAAAGAAATAAAGTCGGAGGTATCATACTTCCAGACTTTAAAATTTACTATAAGGTTACTATAATCAAATTAGCCTGGTATTGGTATCAGAACAGGCATATGGACTAATGGAACAGGATAGAGCTTCTGAAAGCAAAACCTGTTTCTTAACCAACTCATATTCAATGAAGCCTCCACCAATAACCACTGGAGAGAGGAGAAGCTATTTAGTAAATGGTGTTGCAAAAACTGGCTGACCACATGCAGAAGATTGAAACAGGACCCCTACCTATTACCATACACAAAAATTAACTCTAAATGGATCAAGTACATAAACCTAAAACCTAAAACCATAAGAATCTTAGAAAATGCAGAAGACACCCTTACAGAAATCAAAGTAGGCAACCAACTCCTGATCAAAACCCCAGATGTCCATGCCATAAGAGATAGGATAGATAAGTGGGACTCATTACATTGACAAGTTTCTGCAAAGCAAAATAAACCATCAAGAGACTGGGGAGACAGTTCACAGAACAGGAATAAATATTTGCCAATTGTATTTCTGGCAAAGGCCTAACATCCAGGATCTACAAAGAATTCAAATGTGACCAAAGGAAAAAACAAACAGCCTCATTAAAAAGTGGGCAAAAGGAATGAATAGACCCTTTTCAAAAGAAGAGATACAGGCAGGCAACAGACATATGAAAAAGTGCTCTGCCTCACTAATCGTCAGATAAATGCAAATCAAAACCACATTGAGATACCCCAGTAAGAATGGCCATCATTAATAAAACAAACAACAACAGATGCTGGCGAGGATGCAGAGAAAAGGGAACACTTCTACACTGTTGGTGGGAATGCAAACTAGTTTAACCTCTGTGGAAAACAGTGTGACGATTTTTGAAAGAACTAAAGATTGATCTTGCATATAAGCCAGTAATCTCCCTTCCAGGAATATACCCAGAGGAACTCAAATCATTCTATAAAAAAGATATCTATGCATGCATGTTTACTGCAGCACTATTCACAATACCAAAAACATAGAACCAACCATGCTGCCCATCAAAACTGTAAAGAATAAAAAAAAAAGGTACATACGCACAATAGAATTTTACACAGTCATAAAGAACAAACATGGACTTTTCCAGCAACTTGGATGGATTTAGAGTCTATAATTCTCAGTGATCTATCACAGAAACAAAGAACAAAGTTCCATATGTTCTCACTAATAAGTGAACCCTGAACATTTACCATTTTCTATAAGAAAGGGATTGGTGGGCAACCCCTTCAGGTCCTCTCCCACTGTGGGGGCTTTTCTGTCCTCTCAATAAATCCTGAAAAAAAGAAAAAAGAACAAAAGAAAGGGATTGGCAGTAGCAGGAAACTGCCAGGGGAGGGTGGGACACATAACATCAATAAGGGTACCTGATCTCAAACCAGGCAAAGTGCAGATCAAAGGGAGGCCCAAACTTTACCTGTATGATGTCCACTTGTATTGTATACCTAATCCTGAATTGTACCCCACATCTTTAAAACAAAATATGTATATATGAAAAAGTCGGGCAAGATGGCGACAGGACAGCCTGGTCTATGAGACCCTCCGCAAAGGAGAATGCAGAGGGTCTCTGGCTCTCTCCCCGGGGTCTGTGGATCCCAATGTCGGCAGCCTGCTCTTCACATGGAGCTCGGCCATCGCCACCTCTGGGGCATTGCAGCGGTGGGGACAGCCACTGTAGCCTCCGTGGCTGCTGTAGCGCATCGTGCCACCCGTGCCTGAGGTGATCCATGGCTTCAGTCCTTGAAGCCCCTGCAAGCAAGATCTGCTAGGATCACTGCCACCTCTGCTGCCACCATGACGTCCTGCTGGCTGTGGGTTTCCTCCCGTGTGCCCCTAGGCAGGCTCCCATCTCCGGCCTCTGCCCGCTCCTGTCCGGCCTCACCCCTCTGGGGCGAGTAGCTGGGATAGCACCACCTGCTGGCGATTCAAGGTAACAACACCGAAACAGGAGAAACAAGCTTGAGAAACAGACACAGGCCAGATTTGAGTTGTGAACTGAGTGGTGATCTGAACTGTCCTTCACAGCAGGCCAGGGGCAACTGACCCTAACTGTAAACAAATTTACCAGCTAGAGAAGACAGCTAGAAATCAGAGCTGAAAGGACATTGGACTTAAACGAAAAGTCTGAGTGTACTTGATTGGTTCTGTTACTTTAATGACTTGATTCTATTTCTACTGTTTTATTCCTTTTTTTCTCTTCCTTTTCTTCTCTTTTCTCCTCTCTGTAAACCATATCTTTGTATAGAGGAACAGCACACCAATAAAGTGGTTGGTTACCTTGTATGTTAGCATCATTGTATGTTTTAGTTTTTTTTGTATGGGAGTTGGTTAGTCTGTAGCCATGGTCTATTGTTTTTATCTGTTTCAGTTTAGGTCTCTCTCTCCATTTGCTGGTACATTCGTCTGTTTTCCCCCTTACTCCTCTCTCTCTCCACCCCCCTCTTCCCCCCACTGTCTGCTCCGTTCTCTTCCTTCTGCTAACCTCATTTTATTTCAGGGAGTAAACCTACAGCCCCCACTGCATGGAAAGATTCCAAGGCAGTGGGAAGTGGGTTTCAGATTATCCATGCACCTGTCGGCAGATACCAGGACCTGCAGATAGATTTTGAATAACAGCTCCCCCCTTAAGTAAATCTCAAAACTGCCAAAAGGACCACCCCCAACCTCCAGTGAAACTCCAGAATTGAACAAAGTAAGAGGACATACATAAAGAAGAATAGGAGATTGAACAAACAGAAGTAAAAGCAACCCTTCTACCCCTGAATAACAGAATTAATGAAGATGGTGACATGGAGGGAAGGAAAAAGTAGGGAGGGAAAAAAACCACACAAACGAAGAAAAACCAAAAGAAGAATACAAGTCTCACACAGACCCCTGGAAGGTCAGACACTGAGAAAACAGACTCCGGAACACAAACAACAAAGAGCCCCAGAATGACTGGTCATATGCAACAAACCCAGACATCAAGACATTAATAGAGACAAGTTAAAAAATTGAAGAGAGACAAGAAGAAAATAGGAAGGAGCTGATGTCAGAAATAACAGCAGTAAAGAACACTGTGATGGAAATAAATAACAGACTAATAAGCATGGAAAGCAGAATGAGCCAAGCAGAAGAAAGAATCTCAGAGCTTGAAGACCGAAACACAGAACTAACCCAAACTGTCAAAAACATAAAAAAGAAGCTCAAGAAGACAGAACAAAACCTTCAAGAGATAAATAATCACTTCAGGAGACCGAACCTAAGAGTAATTGGCCTTCCTGAGGCAGAGAGAGAAACAGAGGCCACACGGGAGCAAACATTTCATGAAATCATTCAAGAAAACGTCCCTCATCTCATCAATGATGAAAAAATTCAAACACAAGAGATTCAGAGAACCCCTGCAAGACAACAGATGAGAAGACCAACTCCCAGACATATAATAATTCACCTAAATAAAGGTATAAAAGAAAAAATCCTAAAGACAGCAAGAGAAAAAGGTTAGACTACCTACCAGGGAAGACCAATTAGAATAGCAGCAGACTTATCTACAGAAACACTCCAGGCTAGGAGAGCTTGGAGCTCTATCTTCAAAGTTCTAAAAGATAAACAGTTTCAACCGAGAATAACCTACCCAGCCAAGCTAAGCTTCATCAGTGTGGGAGAATTGAAATCTTTTCCAGATATCCAATCTCTAAGAACCTCCACTACCACCAGACCATCTTTACAAGAAACACTTAAGAAAGTATTGAACACAGAAGAAAAGGAAAAAAGAACAACAATGTTCTTCACAATAGTACAGGTAAAAGATTAAAAACACACATGATCCAACTCTAAAACCAAAAGAAAGACAACACACAAACAGGAAGAACAACAACTCTGTAAGAACATTATGATAGGGATCAACTCTTACATTTCAATAATTAGTTTGAATGTAAATGGACTAAGTGCACCACTGAAAAGACACAGAATGGCAAAATGGATAAAATATCACCAGGCAACAATCTATTGCCTTCAAGAGATTCACCTCACTAGAAAGGACACTCACAGACTCAAAGTAAGAGGATGGGAAACAAATTTTCAGGTGAATGGAACACACAAAAAGGAGGAGTTATGATCTTAATCTCAGACAAAATACCCTTTAAGCTATCAAAAATTTAAAAAGATACAGAAGGCCACTACATAATGATAAAAGATTAATCCATCAACAAGAAATATCCATTCTAAACATATATGCACCCAACATAGGAGCACCAACTTTCATAAAGCAGCTCCTAGGTAAACTAAAAAAAGATATCGACTCCAATACCATCATAGCTGGGGACTTTAATACCCCACTCACAACCCTAGACAGATCATCAGGACAAAAAAATCAGCAATGAGATCCGAAACCTCAATGTGACTCTTGATCAAATGGACTTAATTGATACCTACAGAACCCTCCATCCAAAGACCAGAGAATACACATTCTACTCATCACTGCATGGAACATACTCTAAGATTGACCACATACTTGGCCATAAATCAAGCATAAGCAAATTTAAAAGGACCGAAAATTTACCATGCACCTTCTCGGACCACAGTGGAATAAAAATAAACATTAACACCAACAAGGTTCCCCCCAAAACCAGAAAGACATGGACACTAAACAGCATGATGCTAAGTAAGTCTTGGGTCAATGATGAAATCAAAAAAGAGTTTAAAAGATACCTGGAAACAAATGAAAATGAAGAAACATCTTACCAAAATCTCTGGGACACCATAAAAGCTGTAGTAAGAGGGGAATTTATATCTTTAAAAATGCACATGAAGAAAATGGAAGGATCACAAATTAACGGCCTAACAAGCCACCTAAGGAAGCTGGAAAAGCAAGACCACAAAACCCTAATTTCAACAGAAGAATCCAGATTACCAAAATAAAAGCCCAAATCCAGGACATAGAAGACAAAAAGATAATACAAAAAAATCAATGAAACAAAAGGCTGGTTCTTTGAAAGGATAAACAAGATCGATGGTCCCCTAGCTAGACTGACCAAGAAAAAGAGAGAAAAAGCCCAAATAAACACAATCAGAAACACAAAAGATGAAGTCACATCTGATCCTGAAGAAATACAAAAGATCATTAGAGACTACTTTGTACACTTGTATGGAAACAAACTTGAAAACCTTTCGGAAATG
Source organism: Carlito syrichta (assembly GCF_000164805.1). NCBI lineage: Eukaryota > Metazoa > Chordata > Mammalia > Primates > Tarsiidae > Carlito > Carlito syrichta. The sequence continues at coordinate 400,414 of NW_007258971.1, read as the reverse complement.
GAGGACTTTCTGTCATCACACAACCTGCCTAGGGTGAAACAAGAAGAAATTGAGGCCCTAAATAGACCAATAACAATCAAGGAAATTGATCATGTAATAAGAAAACTACCTACCAAAAAAACCCTGAACCAGATGGGTTTCCAGCACAATTCCACAAGACATTTAAGGAGGAGCTTATACACAATCCTACTGAAGGTATTCCAGGTGATTGAGAAAGATGGAACTCTTCCCAAATCATTTTACAATGCCAACATTACATTGATACCCAAGCCAGGTAAAGACCGAACAAAGAACGAGAACTACAGGCCAATATCTTTGGTGAACATAGATGCTAAAGTTCTCAACAAGATCCTAGTGAACTGGATTCAAAAACACATCTCAAAAAATCATCCATCATGACCAAGTAGGCTTCATCCCTAGGATACAAGGCTGGTTCAGCATTCGTAAAACCATAAATATAATTAAATACATCAACAGATGTCAAAACAAAAACCACATGATGATATCATTAGATGCAGAAAAAGCTTTTGATAAAATCCAGCACCCCTTCTTGATAAAAACCCTTGATCATCTAGGCATACGGGGAACATACCTCAAAATAGTAAAAGCCATCTACGAGAAACCCACAGCCCGCATACTCCTAAATGGACAAAAATTGGAACTATTTCCCCAGAAAACTGGAACAAGACAAGGCTGCTGACTCTCTCCCCTCCTGTTCAACATAGTATTGGAAGTCCTGGCTAAAGCAATCAGAGAAGAGGAGGCAATCAGAGGTATCCAAATAGGAAAAGAGGAAGTCAAGTTATCTCTCTTTGCAGATGACATGATTGTGTACCTTGAAAACCCAAGAGAATCTATCAAAAACCTCCTTACACTGATAAAGGACTTTGGCAAAGTCTCAGGATATAAAATAAGTGTGAAAAGACAATCGCATTTCTTTACACCAATAATATACAAACAGAAACCCAAATAAAAACCACAATTCCATTCACAATAGCCACAAAAAAATGAAATACCTTGGCATCTTCCTAACCAGAGATGTGAAAGACCTTTACAATGAAAACTACAAAACACTGCTCAAAGAAATCAAAGATGACACAAACAAGTGGAAAAATATCCCATGCTCATGGATTGGAAGAATCAACATTGTAAAGATGTCCATCCTACCTAAGGCAATCTACAGATTTAATGCAATACCCATCAAATTGCCAGCAACATTCTTCTCAGACCTAGAAAAAACACCACAGGAATTCATATGGAAACACAAATGACCAAGAATAGCCAGAACAATCCTCAGCAAAAAACAAAACAAAACAAAACAAAGCAGGTAGTATCACATTACCAGACTTCAAACTTTACTATAAAGCTACAATCATCAAAACAGCTTGGTATTGATATAGGAACAGGCATATAGATCAATGGAATAGAATTGAGATTCCAGAAGCAAAACCTCAATTTCTCAACCAACTCATCTTCGACAAAGCCTCCACCACCTATCACGGGGGAGAGGAGAACCTATTCAGTAAATGGTGCTGGGAAAACTGGCTGACCACATGCAGAAGACTGAAACGGGACCCCTATCTATCCCCATACACAAAAATTAACTCTAAATGGATCAGAGACCTAAATGTAAAACCTCAAACTATAAGAACCTTAGAAAATGCAGGACACACCCTTACAGAAATTGGAACTGGCACCCAATTCCTGAACAAAACCCAAAACCCACAGGCCATAAGAGATAAGATAGACAAGTGGGACCTCATTAAAC